>NC_063061.1:25686362-25728862 GCF_018812025.1 Megalobrama amblycephala | reverse complement strand
GCATGTGCAGAAATCAAACCTCTGCCTGATATTGAGTCCGTGTGTTTTCATGTGTCTGTTAATAATCTCTCTCGGGACAACATTTAATAATCATTTTAGCCAAATACATTATTTCCAGGGAATCTCATTTCATTCTAAATCAGCGCTCTTGGAGTGAAGCTCGTCCAGAGAACGACTGCTGTATAATGTCTCTCATGTGACGATCACAAAACGGATTGTCCTTTAGTGGCAGAACGAGTGGCCCACATGCTGCAGCACGACACTGCAAAACAACAGAGAGAGAGCGAGCGACAGCCGCAGGGATGAAGGAAGCAGGCGCGAGAGCTGCTGATGTTGTGAGGCGCGTGCGCTGCTGGAGATCATGTTTGTGTTTCGCTTTCAATCGTCCCATTGCGTTCGTTCCCTGGTGAGCAGATATGAGGCCGCATGTGTTCATGGTTTGAGGCCATGGCCGCATGTTAAACAGCTGATCTCAGTCTCTCTGCACTCAGAAGGACACGCGTTTGAGTCTGTCAGTGATAAATCAGCATCACTGCGGCGCTTTAATTCAGTGTAACACTGCCGGAGTCACTCAGAGGCCACGGGAGTAATGCAGCGCATTCAAATACATGACTTTTAAGGTTTTACTTTGAAGTCGTCATGATAGGGAAGTTGCGCTGGTCTTTTCTTCTCTATTGTGTCATATATCAGAGAGAAACGCTTCTCAAACAAGAACAAATGTAGGGCGGGGCTTGATTTTGTCTGTGGGGAATTGATTGGATGGTTTGCTATTGGTGGATCTCATGTGAGTGACAGGTTGCCCCGCCCTCGTCATCAGAGAAGAGAAGAGATGCCACCCACTGTCCATCCCAGAACAGAAGGCCATGGAGGAGTACATAGAGTAGGCTCTTAAGCAAGAATTCATCCGTCCATCCACTTCCCCTGAGTTTCTTCTTCGTTGGGAAGAAACCAACTACCATGCTGCCAACTCTCAAACCGTCAAGTTCAGGGACCCTCTTCCTCTGGTTCCAGCAGCCCTGGAGCAGTTACGTGGAGCTCGTATCTTCACGAAGCTGGACCTGCGGAGCGTCTATAATCTCGTTTGGATCTAGGGTGATGAATGGGAGACGGTGTTTGTCACACCATCAGGCCTCGTCATGTCATACAGGCTGTCCAACTCACCCTCCGTCTTCCAGGGATTCATAAACGAGGTGTTCTGGGAGTTCCTCCACCATTTCATCATCGTCTAAATCTACGATATACTCATCTACTCCTGGAACCTGGACGACCTTCACCACCATGTGACGCAGGTCCACCTGTACCTGAAGCTCAAGAAGTTTGAGTTCCACCATGACACTGTCCGTTTCCCCGGTGATGACATAGACCAATGCGGGATCCAAATGGACCAGAGGAAGGTCCAGGCAGTTGAGAGTCCATCAACCCACATCCATCAAGGAGCTGCAGCGCTATCTGGGGTTTTGCCAACTTCTACAGGAGGTTCATCAACAACTTCAGTAAGATCAGTTCACCATGCAATGTGGTCAATTCTCTGTCCTGTCCTTCTACTCTGAACTGTAACTGTCTAAGTAAATACGCATATGTGTATTTGGCGTGTTGTCCGAGGTATTTGGCCCGAACCCAGAGAACTCCCCCCGTATTCTGGTTAGGAAGATCAGCAGGTGAGAGTGAGGGATGCTGAAGAACTGTCGAGGAGCATAGGTAAGTCGTTTGGAAATGTTGTATCCTTCTGTTTTGATTTGATACGCATTGGATTTTTTGTTTACATTTTCGTACAGTTTGGCACACGTGAACACGACCCCTATGGATCTGAAGTCGGACACACTGGGGCTGCAGCAGAAAGACTGCGGATTTGTTATCATATCAATCATTTGATCATCATTTTATTAGCATTCAAAAATGGTTTGCAGGAAGAAGTGTTGCAGTGATTCGCTCGGCTCTAATGAGAGCGTTTGTTTGCTCACTCAGCGCTTTCAGAGCAGCTCGTCAGGGGTTCGTTCTGTCGTTCTGCCTCACGTGTCTCAGACTTCATTTGCTGTAGGAAGTTCAGGGTCGCCGTTTCTGCCAGTTTTCAGCGTGACGGTTCGGCCCCACCGGACCCCTCGGGCCCCACAGATCCAGCTGCACCGATTTCTCCATGGGAACTCCAGCTGCCGATCCCCAGATAACTTCCTGTTTCCTGAGAGAGAGAGCCGTGGGTTCTGTGTCTGAACACCCACACTGTGTTTACAGGGTCAAAGGTCAATTTAAAGACATTTCAGACAATGAAAACTCAGCCCTGTGACTGTCATTAAAACAAACATCATTTCATATTTCTGTGACATTTATAAAAGTCTGAAAGTGATTCATCAGATCAAGAGTCTGCGTCTGCAGGATCGTTTCTCTCGTGACCTTCATCATGTGTGAATCACTGAGAGAATCACATTAACCACCAACATCATCCACTAACTAACCACAATCACACACAACACTGTCTATCTCACTTCAGCACCACGTCTACTGATTCACAGAACACTGAGAGGAGCGACGAGAACGAAAACATTTAATCTGCACTTCATATTCTTGGTTTAAATATGAAAATTATGACATGGTAAATCTACAGCTGTGACATCTGAACATACCTAAGAAACACCTTTATTTTACAGCTTAATGTAATTAATCGTAATTAATGTCCTGAATATATCTGTCAGAAGAGAGAATGATTCCCTTATTTTATATGTAGAGAAATAAAACTTTGAAACTTATAAAAACACTGATGCAAATTCACATCTTCTCATATTGCCACCAACCAAATGAAAAAATGATATTGAGAAAAATATCCTGAGGCTCGTGACACACACACACGCACGCACGCACACACACACACACACACACACACACACACGCATGCACACACACACGCACGCACGCACACACACACACACACACACACACACACACACACACACGCACGCACGCACACACACACACACACACACGCACACACACACACACACACACACACGCACACACACACGCACACACACAAACACTCTTGGCTTGTCGACTGTAGATCAGATAAACTCAGAGGTCGCTGAGCTCACGTTCGCAGCAGGCAGTGAAGGCTCATGGGAAAGGCTGAGCTGATCTGTGTGTGTCAGCATGAGTCTTTGAACTTTCCCAGGACAGAAGAATCTGGAGTGAACTTCTAATTGGGCCGTTCAGTGTTTTAACACAGAGCGATGCTGACAGAAGCCTGAGCGTTTCATAGTGAAGATCCTGACAGATGTTCGTCCAGCTGATGGTCATCAGAAGAGCGTTCAGCGCTGCGTTATGAAGCAGAAGCCGGTCGAGTGCTTTATATCCAGAGACTCACAGGATGATGAAAGCGTCTCCGCACATCCACTGGGAATGAGAGTAATGAAGGCCTATCACACATATAACAGGCTGGACCGTGAGAAGATCATAAACCATAACTGAATCTAGTCATCCAAAAACATCCATATATCAACAACACCAGCCATAAAAGAGCCTAGATGTTTATGAGCACATCTTTCTGCTTCGCTCCTGAAGTCGACGCTGCTGTGCAGAATCAGTGGTTTTACAGTTTCTCATAACTATGTCTGGATGTTTCGCTGTTATTATGATGTTGTTCAAAAGATTGTTGTAACAGTATTTCCATGAGCAGGTTTCCTCAATTGTGTTGGTTTCTCCTCTTCAAAGCGTCTCTGGAGCTTTTATTCCCGAACTCCCCGTGAGGATCTGCTGCGCTTCTGATCTCAGACGCTTCTGTCTCTGTGGAGAATCAAAGACATTCTCACAAGAAGAGAACGTCCCAAAAGAGCGTGTGTTATTTATTTATTTAGACATTACACTGCAGTGGAAAAAACAAGAAACGGCCTCAAGGCTTACAGTGCATAAATATGTATAATGTCCTACTGCAGAATCTGAAAAGACTTCACATGTTATGTTACTTCACATAATGTACCACAGTAAGAGAGCTTCTGCAGGAAACCATCTGGAATACTTCTGAATAAATCGTCACTTTTTTTATGGAAGCCCATTTATGTGTTGGCAAATCATATTAATGACATAAAAAGTCCAAATTATTTGATAAAAGTTGAAATTATTACACAAAAAGTCATAATTATGACATTAAATCATAATTATAAGGTTAAAAAGTTGAAATTATGATGTAATTTCATTTTATTTTTCATAATTATTTCATAATTTTGACTCTTCATGTAATCATTGACTTTCATTATTTCAACTTTGTCATTATTGTGATTTACAAAAGCACATTTTTTCTCTTATTTGGCAAAAGCGGCCTTCCATAGATTTTCATATGCAGAACACAGAGAAAATGAGCAACGATCTGAAGTTGACATGAAAAAGAAATTAATGATTTACATCCTGAAGAACTGTGAGAGTGATGATGATGATGATGATGGTGGGAACATGCATCTGAATGACCCTGCTGATGTTTGTTTAGTAGGGAACATGAAGATCTTCCTCTCGGGAACATTCCTCCTCCTCCTCCTCATGCCAGACTGACTTCCCCACACTGATGCTCATGACCTCTGACCTCACGTCTGTGTCTCACACACAATCAGCACCATAATGATGTGATTTCACTTGATTCATTAATTCACACAATTATTTCAATTAATTCTGAATCAAACAACATCCCTAGTAATATCAGGATCTGTGTGGCAAAGAGCCGCTAACAGGAAACGCAGTGAGGTCACTTCCTGTATTTCACACTGGCTGATCGGGATGAAGATATTCCGTCTCCTTCGATTGCTCATTTTTCGGAACTTTCCCAACATTATTAAATGTTGCCAGGAAATATTTAAACAATTGTACTGGGAAAACTCTAAACAGACTGATTATATAATGTGGAAATAGTCTTCCTCCCGATCGCACAGGAACAGGAAACAGCCCGCGGTCACAGAGGAAGAGCAGCGCATGGATGGACAGATGGAGCAATTCATCTCTTCTCTGCCAAACTGCAGCGGCTTCATATTAATGAATGCGCTTGGAAAATATTATTGCCTGTCGTACATGTTCTTCATATATAGTTGTCACACTCAGTCAGTATTTCTCTGGCTTTCATTTTGATATCTATAAACACAAACCTCAGGCGGGGCATGTTGTCACAATGAGCTGCACAGCAAATCTCAGCGTCACTCGGTGCGATTATTATTCCACATCACAGATTTCAGTAATCATCATTAATAAATTAGGTGTCAATTGAAAGACTCAGTCCATTAAACGGCACTTTAAATACTTTAAACTTTAGATTTTTTGTGATATCAACTTCAAATTTGGACACAATTTGGTTAGACATGTGGCTTTGATTTTATAGCAATTTTAGAAGCCAAATTATTTTGTAAAACATATTTTGAATAAAATATGAAATGTTTACTTCAGTGCATTTGCTTTAGAGTAAACTTTACACTTTCATTTCATCTCATTACAAACATTTCCGTTCAGATCTGCTCAAAACACAGATCACGAAACAGCAGAAATATGAAAGGAAAACAAGCATTGTTTTAGTCAACAAATATTGTTAGAATAAACTGCATAAATTCATAGCATGTAAGAGCTCTTGTTATTTCTGATATAAAGACGCAGCGTGTTTCTCTTCATCCTCAGATCTGAAACACTTTGATTGATCAGAGCTGCATTTCTCTGGCAGCGTCTCGCTGTGAGGATGAAACAAACACCCCACAGGAATATTATTCCACACAGAAACAGGGTCATCCGTCGGTGTGTTTCGAGGTGGCCTCTGTGAAAGGGATGGATGTTGTGTATCTGAAGCCCGTGTGAAGGTCGTGTTTACAGCTGCTGTGTTCAGACTCACGCTGGGATTGATTTCTGAGTCCTTCAGACACTCAATAAAACACTCTCAGATCAATACTGTACATCTATTCAGACACGCATCACGTGTGAAGAGACGCTGCTCACAGAATCAGTCTGATGATCGAGTCTTCAGCGTCGCACAGTCGGATGTTTATGAGGAACGTTCCCAGGAATGACTGATATAAACAAAAGAGGGGCAGTGAGATCTGCCGTCCTGGGACAGAGACGCTGCTGACTGACACACGCCAGCGAGGATTCACATGAGAACGACTGGATCAAACACCAAGAACGACTGATTCACACGAGAACGACTAATTCAAACACCACATCATACAGAAGAATTTGAGGATTTAAAAGTCAACGACTGATTCACACGAGAACGACTGATTCACACGAGAACGACTGATTCACAAGAGAATGACTAATTCAAACAAGAACGACTGATTCAAACACCAAGAACGTGAGGAGTCACACAAGACTGATTCAAACGAGAATGACTGATTCACACAACAACGACTGATTCACACGAGAACAACTGATTCACACGAGAACGACTGATTCAAATGAGAACGACTGATTCAAACGGGAACGACTGATTCACACAAGAACGACTGAATCAAACGCCAAGAACGTGAGGATTCACACGAGACTGATTCAAACGAGAATGACTGATTCACACGACAACGATTGATTCACATGAGAATGACCGATTCACACGATAACGACTGATTCACACGAGAACGACTGATTCAAACGAGAACGACTGATTCACACAAGAATGACTGATTCATACGAGAATGACTGATTCGCACAGGAACGACTGATTCACATGAGAATGACTGATTCACATGAGAATGACTGATTCAAATGGCAAGAATGTGAGGATTCACACGAGAACAACTGAATCAAACACCAAGAATAACTGATTCACACGAGAACGACTGAATCAAACGGCAAGAACGTGAGGATTCACACGAGAATGACAGGTTCAAACAAGAACGACTGATTCACACGAGAACGACTGATTCATACGAGAACGGCTGATTCACACGAGAACAACTGATTCACACGAGAACGATTGATTCACACGAGAACGACTGATTCACACGAGAACGACTGATTCATACGAGAACGATTGATTCACACGAGAACGACTGATTCAAAGGAGAACGATTGATTCACACGAGAATGACTGATTCAAATGAGAACGATTGATTCACACGAGAACGACTGATTCACACGAGAACGACTGATTCACACGAGAACGACTGATTCATACGAGAACGATTGATTCACACGAGAACGACTGATTCAAAGGAGAACGATTGATTCACACGAGAATGACTGATTCAAATGAGAACGACTGATTCAAACGAGAACGACTGATTTACACGAGAACGACTGAATCAAACGCCAAGAATGTGAGGATGACATGCAATAATTAACCTTAAATTTGTTTGTTTGTTTATTGGGTGGTTTTTCTACTTTTGTTTGTCAGTTTTTGTATGTCTTTTTCCAATCCTGTTTTATATGTTACATAAAACCCCCGTTTGTAAATAAAACTAATAATAGTTTTATTGACTGACTGATTGGCGTTTGATTGAGAACGACTGATTCACACGACAACGATTGATTCACATGAGAACGACTGATTCAAACGAGAACGACTGATTCACACGAGAATGACTGATTCAAACGAGAATGACCGATTCACACGATAACGACTGATTCACACGAGAACGACTGATTCAAACGAGAACGACTGATTCACACAAGAATGACTGATTCATACGAGAATGACTGATTCGCACAGGAAAGACTGATTCACACGACGATTGATTCACATGAGAACGACTGATTCAAACAAGAATGACTGATTCACACGAGAATGACTGATTCACACGCCAACGATTGATTCACATGAGAACGACTGATTCAAACGAGAACGACTGATTCACACGAGAATGACTGATTCAAACGAGAATGACCGATTCACACGATAACGACTGATTCACACGATAACGACTGATTCACACGAGAACGACTGATTCACACGAGAACGACTGATTCAAACGAGAACGACTGATTCACACAAGAATGACTGATTCATACGAGAATGACTGATTCGCACAGGAAAGACTGATTCACACGACGATTGATTCACATGAGAACGACTGATTCAAACAAGAATGACTGATTCACACGAGAATGACTGATTCAAACGAGAATGACCGATTCACACGATAACGACTGATTCACACGAGAACGAATGATTCAAACGAGAACGACTGATTCATACGAGAACGACTGATTCACACGACAACGACTGATTCACACGACAACGATTGATTCACATGAGAACGACTGATTCAAACGAGAACGACTGATTCAAACGAGAATGACCGATTCAAACGAGAATGACCGATTCACACGATAACGACTGATTCACACGAGAACGACTGATTCACACAAGAATGACTGATTCATACGAGAATGACTGATTCAAACAAGAATGACTGATTCACACGAGAATGACTGATTCAAACGAGAATGATCGATTCACACGATAACGACTGATTCACACGAGAATGACTGATTCAAACGAGAACGACTGATTCACACAAGAATGACTGATTCACACGAGAACGACTGATTCAAACGAGAACGACTGATTCAAACGAGAACGACTGATTCACACAAGAATGACTGATTCATACGAGAATGACTGATTCGCACAGGAAAGACTGATTCACACGAGAATGACTGATTCACATGAGAATGACTGATTCAAACGGCAAGAATGTGAGGATTCACACTAGAACAATTGAATCAAACACCAAGAATAACTGATTCACACGAGAACGACTGAATCAAACGGCAAGAACGTGAGGATTCACACGAGAATGACAGGTTCAAACAAGAACGACTGATTCACACGAGAACGACTGATTCACACGAGAACGGATGATTCACACGAGAACGACTGATTCACACGAGAACAACTGATTCACACGAGAACGATTGATTCACAAGAGAACGACTGATTCACACGAGAACGACTGATTCATACGAGAACGACTGATTCAAAGGAGAACGACTGATTCACATGAGAATGACTGATTCAAATGCCAAGAACGTGAAGATTCACACAAGAATGACTGATTCAAATTAAAGAATAAATGTGACCTTATGCACTGCTTTATCTCTGTGTCTGATTTAAAGTGGGCAGAATGTTGGATCTAACAAAAACAGCAACAATTTTTACCCTATTTCGCTGCAAACATCAATGACAGCTTTAAGTTGTCAATGTTGGCAGATGATCATGGTATAAGTGGGATAATCCACGGCAAGCTGTGCATTAGCGCTTCACGTCAGGTGGTTCTTTGCCTCCACGTCGTCCATTATAATCACGTAACGCACAGCTAGCCGTGGATTAACCCTTACACGATCCACATAATGAACCAGCGCCGTGGAGCTGAGCTCTGCTAATAATGATCAGACTGCAGGATCACGAGTTGAGAAACACATCAAAGGTCATCAGTGTCTGAAATCCAGTTTCGTCACAGAAACTCTTATTCTTCATTTCCTCACCCGTTTCTCAATCAAACCGCCGTCCAGAGATGTGGAAACACGACTTGAAAAAGTCTTTGCATTCATTGACTTTTACAGCAACGTCACATAAAGAAATCATGAATGTTATTGAAATTCAGCACTGAAAGAGTCTGTTGATGATTTATTTATGAGTCAAATACATGAATTGAAGCTCATCTGACCTGTGAACGCATGAAGCAGCGGTTGACCTTATAAACCCGTCTGACCTTCATCAATAATTTCTCTGAGCCAGACCTCATTTACCTGATTCACACTACAAACGCCTGCGAGCAACAGTGACGCACACCAGCATTAACTCTGTTCAGTCCAGACGGCAGCAGACGCATCACTTCCTGTAACACTGACACAATAGAGACTAATATTAGCAGAACACAGGGTTATTCTAGAACCTTCATGAGGAGAAGAGGCATTCAGACGTCTTCAGGAGAAACTCCTGCGTTTATACTGACGTTCTGCTGTTTGATGATTGTGTGTGTGTGTGTGTGTGTGTGTTTCTGGACACTGGCAGCATCTTTAAAGCTTTAATAGTGGCGCGTCAGCAGCGTCAGGATGGAAATGTGCTGTATTTATCATGAACATTACAGATAAATCACTTCTGTTCAGGATCATTGAGCAAACGAATTATATGATCCAAATGTGCCGCGTAAATCTTAAAGAAGAGGAGGAAAATGTAATTAGATATTGACCCAAAGCTCCAGCGTCTAGTTTCTCTTGATGAACAGTTCAGTTCTCTATAAACACCAGCCATGAAAATAAACACTGAAACGTGAATTATGAATCAACTGCATGAGCTCAGAATCATATGGACAGTTCAGAATAAACAAGACATAAACAGAATAAATCAGATAATTTATTATCTAATGTGAAAACAGAAAGTCTTCTGCTGAACAGTGTGTTTTATGGCAGTGATGGATGTGAGGATCTGATCTGGGATCAGTCATGATTTCAGCATCATGTCCGCAGCAGGACTCATGGAAGAAAGGCTCGAGTGGCGGAAATGTGTTAAAATTAGCTCCGTTGTGCCTCTGTGAACTTGCACTTAGTAGTTTGGGATTTCTAGAGTAAACAGGAAGTGCTGGAGGCGTTCGGCTCTAAAAACACTCCGAATCGACTCTTCTGGCTCCGATAATACACACAGAGAAACAACCGTCAAAACACATGGAAAATAAATTTAAGATTTATGTATGTAAAATTACATGCTTTTGGATTAAATGGTTTTAACATAAACTAATAAAGGGTTAGTTCACCCAAAAATGATCTTTCCGTCATGTCGTCCCAAACATGAATAACGAATTCTGCCGAAGAAGATATTTTGAGAAATGTCTCAGTGTTTTCAGTTTATTTCTACAGTAGAGTTTGTTTAAAAGCAGCTTTACAGGGATAAACAGGAAAATAATGATTCAATGAGCTCAATTCTGCTGTAAAGAGAGGAGACAGTTATTATTTTTCCAGTGAAAGTCAATGTTCACCAACATCTTCAAAATATCTTCTTCTGTGTTACACAAAGAAATGAAGTCGTACATGTTTTGGATACAGATCATATTTGTCAGTCATTTCTCAGTTCGTTTCAGTCTCATTAGTTTGAACTAATTGAATATTGCTTGTTCCACAGCTCATCAGATTTCAATCACGTTCATACTTTTGAACTGAATACATTTTCATAATAAACATATTTGTGTTGATCCTGGGCAATTTGATTAAATGCATTTTGAAAATATGATTATTTAAATAAAACCTAATAGATGCAAATATAGTTAATAATAAACTGATTTCATTTATGAACGACTGACAGATATGCCTCACACTGAGTTTATTAGTCTGTAACTGTGTGATCCAAATGGATTTCAAACACATAAATCTTAAATTTAGGCCCGAGTGTGTGAGTGTCTGCCGTCCTGCACGTGATGACGATGATGAAGAGGAGAAACACCGATGAAGCCCGTCATAACACTGCTTTATAACTCTGCTCTTTTGGTGAAATCATAACCAGCCCATTTCCTCTCATTCATCGCCACGATGGGAAAGACTTTTATTTCCTTCCTGCGGCGCTGGCTCTGCGCGGCCGTTCTTCAGAATACGAGGCCAGACGCTTGAGAGCAACTATTGTCTTTTGTTTGTATCCTTAAGTCGCACACAATACACGGCTTTCCTCCTCATATAAATAATACCGCCGTCCTGAAACAAGCGTTATTGGCTGCGCTCTCGTACGCTTCTGCTCAGGTCTGTTTTCATCCCATCAGAACAGTCGTTTCGTTTGGCAGGAACGTGTTCATCATCTCAGTAATGGATGCAGGATTTTCCCGCAAGTCGGAGAAGAAAATACGAGCTCACAATCACTGGATAAATGAACCAGCGCTGTGTGTCGAAATGATAATGAACGCTCAAACTGACAGACTCCATAAGAACCACAAACACGTCGCTGTGAGTTTGACAAATGCTCTAAATCTACCTCGTTTAATTAAAACATTAAATAACAGCTGTACAGGACACGATTCACCGAGCCCGTCCGGAGATCCTGACAGAACCGATTCAGCATCAGTGATGAACATCCAGCTGAGGGCAGATCTGAACCGAAGCCGTCCGTCTGACCGTGACCTCTGACCCCGCGCGTGAACGCTAGGCCAGGATGTCGCTGCGCTTGCTGCACCAGACCACCAGCGCCACCATGGCCAGCGTGAGGAAGACGGGGATGAGGATGAGGAGGATGAGCGTGTCGTCCGGCGGGTCGGCGAACACCAGCCGCTCCAGCGTGCAGTTGGAGAAGAAGTGTCGGTGGACGCGGATGATGAAGCGCTCCACCTGCGGGTTCGGCCAGAAGCAGCCGATGCGCTCGGCGTTGATCTCCGTGCAGAAGGAGAAGACGTGATACTCTCTGAGGAGACACAGACAAACCTCACGTTATTACTAATATCCTGGAGAAAATCTGCTCATTTCCTACTAACGGCAATCAGCGGATCAGTCATTTCCTTCAGGAAGACACGGCTCGTATTCAGCCGTTAATGAGTCTGATGAGCGAATCTGTCCGATTACACCAGCTTTATGACGCTAATAAAGACGCAGTGCTCGTTCCCTTTCATCAACACGATTTACATCATAATACGCCGACGCTCTTCCTCACAAACTCCTGATCGAAACACAAGAAACTCATACTGGAGCTGATTCTGGGGATGTTTCGCTCTCATTAAACATTTCAATTCAATCAAATCAAGTCAGCAGCTCCGTTTCTATTAAACTTCATACAATACAGATCATTTCAGAGCAGCTTTAGAGTGATAAAGAGGAAAATGATGTCCCACAATGCATCAATTAATGTCATTAATGTGTGTGTGTGTGTGTGTGTGTGTGTCACTGAATCTCTGCTGGTCATGTGATCATGTCAGGCGTTAGTGAAGCGTTCGTCGGGGACTGAATCGAACACACACCTGCTGTTCCATCTGCTGATGTTATCGTGGAGAAAAGCTGAAGCAGACTTTAGATAAATGATGATCTGCTGAAATTCGTTAGAGCAGAAAGAGAAACACACATCACACTGTGGGAAAACGACCTCCGTGACTAAATAAATGAAGTTAAAGAGGTTTCCTGTGATTGGTATGCAAATGAGCGGATGCGTGTGACACGTGATTGGTCCGTGAGGATTGAGGTCTGGACACACACTCGAGCTGAGGGTCTCAGTAATTGGGGTCGGTGTTGTGACCCGTCGGTCTGTCCAGCGGTGAATCTCAGCGAACGCTCCGTCTGAGGAGCTTCACTCTCGGCCTGACACTAACGTTCAAAACATCCCGTTTTTTAAAATTGTAAAAAAAAAAAAAAACATTCCATCCAATCATTATTCAAACATTGTTACTTTTAAATGTTCTCTGAACGTTCTGAAACAAGAAGTAACATTTAAACAACGTTCGACGAACATATAAAGTGCTACAGTATGATTCATTAAACACCAGTTCACACGTAAAATAGTCAGCTCCATATGAATCTAGAGCTTTAAGTTCATTTTAAATCAATATTCTCGACTGTAGCTGAAACGAGATCATCTGCTGGTGTGAGTGTGTGTGCTGAGAAGCGCTCAGTAAACAGTGTTTGTGCTTCCAGAGACGCGGGTTCATGAACGTGACGCAGGTCAACGTCTCCTGACCCGCAAACGCTCCTCGAGCTCCAGATCGAGTCACAGTGAACTCTGAGTTCCTGGAACGGCTGCGTGAGATCAAACATCTGACGGGACACAGACGCTGACGATACACGAGCCACAGATTCATTTATCAGAGCGAGAGTTTACAAACACGAGCAGCGGATCACTGACGCTCTCATGGAGCCGTGAGAAACTCTGCACTGACACAGATAAACATGAAAACTAAGATAAACAGGTTCAGAAACGGTTCTTGCAAAAACTAGTTTAGTATTGGTGTAGAAGTGCTGTTCACTGATGATGATGGTGGTGGTTCACCTGATGAAGTGCGTGAGGTTGCATCTGTCTTCTGGGTGAATGTGATTCATGTCGGCTGTGAATTGTTCTCCGCATCTCTCCATCTCCAGCAGCAGAAGACTCTGATTGCAGTGGAGGAGCCGCGGCCGCTGCGTGAAGGACGGGTCAGCGTCTGAATCTGAAGAGACAGGCGTCAGTCCGACATCCACCAAAAACACTGAGACACACACCTGAGACAAGAGACACACTCACCTGATAAACCTCTCGCCATCAGCGCGTTCACTGCTGACGAAACAAACAGATACAGTTTCATATGAGATTCTGTACAATCATGGTGGAAAAATCTCTGTTTACAAATCAAATATAAACCTGTAAGAAAAACACTATTATGAGCTGCATTTCTGTAGAGCTGCTAAATGAACATGATTCACAATTGATCAACTGAATTGATCTGAATAATTACTCATTGTTTCCTCTAGAGCTGCTTTACAGCTGAAATTTAATCAGTTTCATAATTGACTAACTTTGCAACATTAAAGGGGACCTATAATGCTCCTTTCACAAGATGTAATATCAGTCTCTGGTGTCTCCAGAAGTGAAGTTTCAGCTCAAAATCCCCCACAGATCATTTATTATAGTCAAATTTACCCCTATTTGGGTGTGAGCAAAAACACGCCGTTTTTGTGGGTGTCCCTTTAAATGCAAATGAGCTGCCGCTTTCCAGAAGAGGGCGGAGCTTTAACAGCTCAACAACAACAAAGCTGGAGAATCTCACGCAGACAAAATGAGGATTGTCAGTAACGGTGTTCAGCCTTACATTGTTCAAACCGGAGTCGACACTGATGGAGAGACTCAGGAAGAAGTTACAACTTTTAGACGTTTCTGAATGGTTAGTGGATAAATTGATGTAGTTGCTGTGGAGTTGATTCAACTCATCCACTAGCATGTGCCGTCATGTTCATCTTTTGTGTTGAATTGACCCTCGTTTGGCGTAAAATGACGGCATGTCAACAACACTCTACTACAACAACTCTTCCTCTTCTCTAAAGCAGCCCAACATGGCCCCGCCCCCTTTGTTGTGTGTTCTCGGGGGTGGGGTTTATGTAAATTTTAGGGTTTGTGATGTCACAACCCGAGAAGAAGCCCAGCGTAGTCCCTACCAGCCTTAAAAAGTGATTTTTCTAAAAGAAAATATCTCTCTTTGCATTGAACTTTGAGCGTCGTAACTTTGCAGATGTTGTTTATGATCAAACAGCAACATTACACACTAACTAAAGTTAAAACAGTCACATCATAATCAAGGACCCTTTAAATACTGTCATGTTTCTGTTTATTAAAGCTGCTTTGAAATCATCTGTACTGTATAAATGACTTGACTTAAAACAATTTACAGCCATGGTTGTATTTTAAACCCACAGCAAACTCAGCAGGTCCCTTCATATTTTCCCAGAATGATCACTCTGCATGTTAATGCTGCTGCTCCTTCTAAACCAGCATAAACCAGCATGTAGATGGAGCCGGACTTCAGCGGGTCTGTCGGTCCGTGTCTGAAGAGAGGCATGAATATTTACTGGAGCAGACACACGTCAGGACAGACTCCTGATGCACAGCGTGTCACTGATAACACACAGAGACACACACACAGAGACACACACACACAGAGGGCCCTATAATACACCCGGCGCAATGCGACGCAAGGCGCAGCACAAGTGTGTTTGCTAGTTTGCGTCCGGCGCTGTTCGTGTTTTCCCGTTCAGCGCCACGTCCTTAAATTAGTAAATGCATTTGCGCCAGTTAGTGCGCCCATGGGCGTGCTGGTCTAAAAAAGAGGTGTGTTCAGGCGCATTGCTATTTTAAGGAGCTGAAAATAGACTGCGCCATAGACCAACTCAGACCTGGTCTAAAGTCTAAAGTCAATGGCACAATATTTTTTTGTTAGAGCGCGTTGGTAGAAACTGCGCCTCTGGGCGCGTCCACAGTGCGCGTTGACTTTGCTTATTACACACAGGGATGCGCATCACACAAACATGCCAAATATTAAAAACAAAAGGATTACAGTGTAAAATAATATTATTGTGTAGGCTACATAAATATAAAAATGTAACTTCGTTTAACTTCTAACTAAACCTTTAACTTCGCGCACGAGCAGATCGGTTTCTTTGCTTGAAAAGCGTTCAGCTTTTACGCCAACAAATTCCGCCATGTAAATAGCAATCCGCCATGGCGCGAGCGCATCTCGCTCTTAAAGGGAATGGGAGATGACACTCTGATTGGTTTATTGAATGTTACGCCCATTACTCATTAAGAGAATAGGGACAACCCATTTCAAAAATGCGCCCCGGCGCACGGACCGTTTTTCCGTCGTTAAAATAGCAAAAGTGGATTTGGACACGCCCTGAGTGCACCTGCGCCGTGCGCTTTACACTTTGCGTTTAGATCGTTAAAATAGGGCCCAGAGACTGTTGGTCGGAGCTAATGAGCGTAAATTAGAAAGTTGTCCGGCTTAATGAGAACAATATGTGTACAGAGTTTGGTGACTGTAGGTTAAACTAACCCCCCCACTTTTGACTCATAGTCACATCCATGTGATCAGCCTCCTTCAACGAACACACAGCTGACGTTTAATCAAAATCAATCAATGTATGCAGACATTATAACACACTTCCTGTTCCTTTTTCTCATCATACATTCGTCTCCTCACCACGGCCAAACTGTTCGAGATATCAAAAATCCGCTCACAATTTAGCATCCTCAGTGTCTTGACTTTATGCTAAACGAGTTTGGTGGTGATCGGATTAATCGCCTAGGAGGAGTATATCAAATTCCAGAGCATGTGTTTTCCAAACAACCTGTAATAGCCGACTTCCTGTTGAGCTGGTGTATAACTTAGAGCATGAAAGTTGTTCGGCCCGATGAGTTCTATATGTGTACCGATTTTCATACTTATATATGCCGTTCAAGGGGGCGCTGTTGAGCCCCTGTGCCAAGCCCAGATACCAGCCTCTGTGGCGTCCTGATGGCTGCAGATTCCAGTGTGTGCCAATTTTTAAGAGTTTTTGAGCATGTTAAGTCCCCCAAAAAGCCCCGGAAGTTTGAAAAAAAAAATCCTCCACACTGCAATGTTCCATAAAAATCAGTTTTGATGTAATGATGGATTTAAGCGCAGGACTGTGTGTGTGTGTGTGTGTGTGTGTGTGTGTTTCAATCTTGATTAGTGGTCTTAAACCCTTTTACTGATTACCCATTTATTGGTGAACTTATAAAATGCAGAATCCCTGGCAATATTCAAAAGACAGCTAAAAACTCATCTCTTTCGTGAGCACTTAAAAAATCCTTTCATTACCTATCCTTTCACTTCCTTTAATCCTTCTCTATTGTAGCTTATACTCTGAGCAATGTCTGAAACTTGTATTATGAGCACTTCTTGTCTATTCGCCTCTTCATGACGACTCGCTTGTTGTATTCCTCACTTGCGAGTCGCTTTGGATAAAAGCGTCTGCCAAATGAATAAATGTAAATGTAAAATTTTTGAACTGCAATAACTTCACACTCATTTAAAATTTAACCATGACACTATATCTCTATTCGCACAGGACTAGTTTTCTAAATGTCGTTTGAGTTACAATTATCATTACCAACACGTGTGATTTCATGTATTGATTCATACAATCTAACATCATCTTACATCTGTTTTTCACAGAGGAGAGTGTTTGTTTTCTAGACATGGGTGTTACAGAAGGTCATGCGAACATCATGTACGACACATGTCTTTAAATGAATTATTTATTGATATAATTCAAATTGATTAAAAACCCCTATTTAAGTCAATTTCACATGATTATGAAAGTGGCTGTTTACAATAAACCTGCATAAGTGAGCAGAAAAATCTAGACATGTACCTTACTATTACCAGAGACTGATATTAAAATCGTCTTTGCAGGTTCTGTGATTAAGCTCTATTTATTAATTTTATAATTTTATTTTTTCATTGTATACCACACATATTGAAATTAAATGAAAGCATGCTTTTGGTGCATAAGATTGGTGCACAAACGATAGCTCAGGGAGGTCAAAAAACACATGAACATTCACAGACATTTGCATTAGACTTGATTACATTTCTCAGAGCACTGTTGAGTTTCCCCAAATAACAGTCTGTAATTTGCTCTAGAATTTTTATAGAGGTTGTCTGAGAAAAACACAGACATGGCAGATTAGGATGATATTCTGCGCTCATCTGAAATTGACCTATGACATTCTATGACATGAAATTCACCTATATTTAAACAATCTCATGGATGTGGCTGTTGTGGTTTGTGATCATAGGAGCATCAGCTGCTGCAGTAAATGTGGTGTATTCAAACTTTGACATAGTCCTTTTATGTTTACCCGTTTTAAATGCCAATTGCCCGCCGTGCACAGTTGCCCTGAAGTCATCAGGTTGGTGGTGCCACCAGGCTTGGGCCCGTCATCGCTGCTTGCAGCTATATATCTAAATGAATTATCTGTAGTTTTTAAATTCATGTTCCTGGTAATCTTGAATCAGAATATCTTCTCCTCCCTCTTGCAGCATCTCTTCTCTTCTCTGATGAGGAGGGCGGGGCAACCTGTCACTCACATGAGATCCACCAATAGCAAATGACAACCATCCAATCAAATCCCCACAGACAAAATCAAGCCCCGCCCTACATTTGTTCTTGTTTGTGAAGCGTTTCACTCGGATATACGACACAATAGACAAGAAAAGACCCTTTCATGACAACTTCAACAATATCACACCAGCGTTTAATCTCTGAGAGTTCTTGAAAGCCGTTTCTGCATTTATATCAGATATAATAAACCTGTCAAACATCAGATTCAGACTCTTCACTCACAAACTCAAAGTCAGTGTGTTTCCAAACCTTAATCACATGTGCACTAGCGTTCAGTCCAAACATCATGTGACTGCAGAAGTCGAGTCACAGAGATTCAGATAAAATGATGGAGGCTGAAGGAACGCGTCACCAGCTCAGGCCTTGAAAACACTTGAGTGTTATTGTGCTAAATTTAGTGGTTTCCTGCATCCGGACACAGACGAGAAGCTCGTGATAATGTTCAAAAGGGCTTGAGTTTCCCCTGAGAAGCTGCTGAATCCTCTGAGATCGACCTGAAGTTCTGATCGCGATCAATGACACTGAAGCACTGAACCGACATGAACGTCACGGAAAGAAACACACTGTGATACTGGAGTGAAGCATGCGGATTACAGCTCACGAGCGACGAACAACAACCATCAGAAAGATTCAAGCTCGTAATGTGAAAGCCTGATGATTTTGTCTAAAGGTTAAAGCATTACAGCCAAGATTGGGGGAAATCTGTAGGAGAATAAATGCTTTTCTATGGGTCAATGTGAACATGTTTCAGCTGAACAGTTTCACACTCGTGATGAGAATGTAAATGATGCTCATATTCACCTGCTGCAGTAATCAAAACAACTTCAGCTCATATTTCTCTTCCTCCGTTCACTTCTTAAATTATATTGTTTGTTTGCATCATATTGATATTTATATAAAAACGGCTGCCGCAAATGAAGCGGAGGTGATAATGTGCGTTCTCATAGCGACGCTCCGTCCACTCTCAGCCGAGAGGAAAAACAATCAGACGGAACGACAGGAGAGCAATTAAACTGTGCCACATAATTATATATTGATAAAAACAACATTAGTGTTTGTGTGGGTGTATTCACAACAGTGTACTGGTCATTCTGAATTACTGTCACACACACACACACACACACACACTAATGACAGCAGCTGGAGGATCACAGCCTCAATTAAAATCTGAAATTAAAGGTGTTTCTGCACTTCCTAATGGAACTCCGTCCAATCCGCCTTTGCAATTTCCTTCCAGTCACTTCAGGTTAGTGTTTCAGGGTCGCTGCTGAATGTGTGTCGCTGCTGATTCACACAAACACCCTCGCTCTCCGCCTAATCACTGATGGATCTTAATTAAACACGCCTGTGCGTTTCATTTACATTTCGCAGGTGCTTTTACTCAAAGACTGTGAATCAAACCCTTGATGTTCGTTACGAGCGTCACTTTCCACACTGTAAAAACAAATATATAATTCTCAAAAGTTACATTCCTGAATGGATGCAATCGTACTACACTGTAAAAAAAAGATTTTCAAAGTTGTATTGGAGGACAAGAAAATACTGAGTATTTTTTACAAGAAAATTTTACAAGAAAATACTGAGTTTCTACTTCAAAATCTGTTTCTTTGTAATTAATTTGTGAAATTTACTAGCGATTTCTGTTGAAAGTAAATCCTGGATCAGATGTGTCAGTCTTTTCCTCACTTCATGTGACGGTCATCATCTCTCAGCACACAATGACAGGATGAAGGTCAGCGCTCATGCTTCAACTACAAAGGTCAAAAGGTCAAACTGCATTGAGAGAGCATGATGGGAATAACAAAGTCTGAGGAACATGACTCACGACTGACTTTAAAATTAAAACTCAATCTGATATGCAACCCTCTCAGCCAATCAGATATCAGTATAATTCGCATGGAAGATAGATGTGTTGTATTATTTTATGGTGTTTCTGACATCATCTGTAATCAGCATCTTCCCAAACACTTCCGTTGTGAAAGAGTTCCTCAGGTGAGCGATCACATCTGATCAGAATCAATATTCTCTGTGCCGTGATGAAAGTGGCTCCCCGAGGAACTCTAATGTATTAACGGGACGCTCCTTGTGGGGAATGTGGGGTTGAAAATGGAGGAGAAGAGCTCTGAGAAATCATCCGTCAGCAGAAGGGCTTGAGAGCACCGATCACACACAGCGGATTCATTAAGATTGGTTAATGTTTCTGAAAGAGTCTCTTCTGCTCACCAAGGCTGATTGTTTTTTTATCAAAAATATATACAGTTTTAAAACAATATTATTATATTATCCCTGAACGTTACGGCTCTGCCTGATTTTCACTATTTTATCATATTAATGTTAAATAACTAGGGATGCACAGATATAAACATTTTGATAATTCTTTATATTTGAAAGCTGACAACCGATATATTGACCGATCATTCTAAATCCAAGTTTTTATATAATTTTTGAGAGCCTGATTGCAAAAACAAAAGTCTCACCATTAAAAGATCAAGCACACGATTATAATGTTATCATTATAATATTATGTCTATATGACAGACTTGTGCTGCACATGTTGAACTTTACTGTATTTTCCTTTCTGAAGTGATTTCAATCATATTTCAAGCAATTCAAAACCATCATGGTGAACAGTGAGCATCTGAAGTGTCTCAGCTGAAGGAAATTATCCATTATTTATCTGCTTGTTTTCTTATTGGGCTGATGATAACATTAAAAATGAACATATATCGGCCGATATATCGTGCATCCCTAGGATAAACAAGATTTATTTTTATATGCTGCTAAATACACAGTAAAAACAGGATCTGTGCATCAAGTCTTGGAGTGTAAATGTAAACTAATAGACCTGACACACATTTTTCTTTGTTTTTAATTTTATCACTAATTTTTCACTTTCAAAGCAATGTTTCCTTTATTGAAAAATACAGTATCCGAAGGATACATACGAATATTTTAATGCATTATTTACTTAATTATTAATTATAATTTATTTACTTTTTGTCATATTTGACGTTTTTTCAAATAGTTACATAAAAAAGTCACATAGTTTCTGCTGTGGAACTGAATTTAGTCCCGAGAAGCGTGAAGTTTCACTGTGACTGCTGAAGTGTTGGTATCGTGACAAAACCACCAGGACGAGACGGGCTCGAGCTCCGGAAGGTTTGGCGAGTCACATCGGATTCATCACACACACACACACACACACACACACACACACACACCAGCGCTAGTGTCACTCATCATCACGCTCGCTCTGGCCGTCAGCAACGGCTCTGATCCAGAGACACACACACCTGCTCTCTCCAGATTCACACCACCATCCTCTTAAAACTCACAGAGAAGAGAAGAAAACAACAAAACCTCTAAACTCATCCACATGACTGTAAACACACGAGCTGCAGGCCGACTGGTGTGTGTGTGTGTGTGTGTGCTGTGAGCGACGAGCGAGTCCTGCGGCCGACGGCTGCTTTCACAACACATGCGTGGCGTTTGCTAAATCAGTAGAGCAACTGTCTGTCTCAATCCACAATAAAAATGAAGACATCTGCACTTCACATCTGCACAGCACGAGGAATACTGAATCAATCCGTTCAGAGATCACACACACACACACACACACACACACAACGCCTGAGATCAGAGATTCATCAGCCGAACCCCTTTGAGCTCAAATATTTACTTAGAAATCAACAAATATTTTTGTTTTAATTTTAAAAGTAATTATTTATTTTTCATTTTTATGATTTATTTAATTATTAGCTTTTCATCAACTCACAAAGCCCAGATTGGGAAACTCTGATCTGATGAATGAACGAATGAACAAACAAATGAATGAATGCAGGAACGAATCTTCTTGTGAGTTGAACAGGAGAAGAACTGAGTGAACGACACGAGGGAGAGTAGATGATGACAGAATGATCATATCTGAGAGGAATAATCCTTTAAAGAAGTCTAGATGACGAATATAAGGTCTAAACTAGCTGAAATGTGCAGAACACACACACAGACACACACACACACACACACACACACACACACACACAGACTCAGAGCGAGTGTGCGTGATGAAGAACAGATGCATGTTTCTACTGTAACACCATAAACACATTTCTGTTCAGATGAGACTCCTGATGACACTGAATCACATTAAACTTTCCACACAACAGACGAGGAGATGTTTCTCACACACACACACTCTTCATCTTCATCATCATCATCTTCACTCGTGTCTCTATGGCTCCCTAAACTGCTCTCGTTTCCATTAGGATTCTTCTGTATTTCAGAAAGTTGATTCATTAGCAGCTCACAGTATCCATGAGGGCCGCTGGGAAAATCTGTAACCTTGTCAATGACACTCTTTGGCTCTGATGTCTCCAGCGAGAGAGTGAGTCTGTGTGAGTCGATATGAGTCTATGAGTCGATATGAGTCTATATGAGTCTGTGTGAGTCTGTGTGAGTCTGTGTGAGTCGATATGAGTCTATGAGTCGATATGAGTCTATATGAGTCTGTGTGAGTCGATATGAGTCTATGAGTCGATATGAGTCTATATGAGTCTATATGAGTCTGTGTGAGTCGATATGAGTCTATGAGTCGATATGAGTCTATGAGTCGATATGAGTCTATATGAGTCTGTGTGAGTCTGTGTGAGTCGATATGAGTCTATATGAGTCTGTGTGAGTCTGTGTGAATCTATATGAGTCTATGAGTCGATATGAGTCTATATGAGTCTGTGTGAGTCTGTGTGAGTCGATATGAGTCTATGAGTCGATATGAGTCTATATGAGTCTGTGTGAGTCTGTGTGAGTCGATATGAGTCTATGAGTCGATATGAGTCTATATGAGTCTGTGTGAGTCTGTGTGAGTCGATATGAGTCTATGAGTCGATATGAGTCTATATGAGTCTGTGTGAGTCTGTGTGAGTCGATATGAGTCTATATGAGTCTGTGTGAGTCTGTGTGAATCTATATGAGTCTATGAGTCGATATGAGTCTATATGAGTCTGTGTGAGTCTGTGTGAGTCGATATGAGTCTATGAGTCTATATGAGTCTATATGAGTCTGTGTGAGTCTGTGTGAGTCGATATGAGTCTATGAGTCGATATGAGTCTATATGAGTCTGTGTGAGTCTGTGTGAGTCGATATGAGTCTATATGAGTCTGTGTGAGTCTGTGTGAATCTATATGAGTCTATGAGTCGATATGAGTCTATATGAGTCTGTGTGAGTCTGTGTGAGTCGATATGAGTCTATGAGTCTATATGAGTCTGTGTGAGTCTGTGTGAGTCGATATGAGTCTATGAGTCGATATGAGTCTATATGAGTCTGTGTGAGTCGATATGAGTCTATGAGTCGATATGAGTCTATATGAGTCTATATGAGTCTGTGTGAGTCTGTGTGAGTCGATATGAGTCTATGAGTCGATATGAGTCTATATGAGTCTGTGTGAGTCTGTGTGAGTCGATATGAGTCTATATGAGTCTGTGTGAGTCTGTGTGAATCTATATGAGTCTATGAGTCGATATGAGTCTATATGAGTCTGTGTGAGTCTGTGTGAATCTATATGAGTCTATGAGTCTATATGAGTCTGTGTGAGTCGATATGAGTCGATATGAGTCTATATGAGTCTGTGTGAGTCTGTGTGAATCTATATGAGTCTATATGAGTCTATATGAGTCTGTGTGAGTCTGTGTGAGTCTATGAGTCGATATGAGTCTATATGAGTCTGTGTGAGTCTGTGTGAATCTATATGAGTCTATGAGTCGATATGAGTCTATATGAGTCTGTGTGAGTCTGTGTGAGTCTGTGTGAGTCTATGAGTCGATATGAGTCTATATGAGTCTGTGTGAGTCTGTGTGAGTCGATATGAGTCTATGAGTCGATATGAGTCTATATGAGTCTGTGTGAGTCGATATGAGTCTATGAGTCGATATGAGTCTATATGAGTCTATATGAGTCTGTGTGAGTCTGTGTGAGTCGATATGAGTCTATGAGTCGATATGAGTCTATATGAGTCTGTGTGAGTCGATATGAGTCTATGAGTCGATATGAGTCTATATGAGTCTATATGAGTCTGTGTGAGTCTGTGTGAGTCGATATGAGTCTATGAGTCGATATGAGTCTATATGAGTCTGTGTGAGTCTGTGTGAGTCGATATGAGTCTATATGAGTCTGTGTGAGTCTGTGTGAATCTATATGAGTCTATGAGTCGATATGAGTCTATATGAGTCTGTGTGAGTCTGTGTGAATCTATATGAGTCTATGAGTCTATATGAGTCTGTGTGAGTCGATATGAGTCGATATGAGTCTATATGAGTCTGTGTGAGTCTGTGTGAATCTATATGAGTCTATGAGTCGATATGAGTCTATATGAGTCTGTGTGAGTCTGTGTGAGTCTGTGTGAGTCTATGAGACGATATGAGTCTATATGAGTCTGTGTGAGTCTGTGTGAGTCGATATGAGTCTATGAGTCGATATGAGTCTATATGAGTCTGTGTGAGTCGATATGAGTCTATGAGTCGATATGAGTCTATATGAGTCTGTGTGAGTCGATATGAGTCTATGAGTCGATATGAGTCTATATGAGTCTATATGAGTCTGTGTGAGTCTGTGTGAGTCGATATGAGTCTATGAGTCGATATGAGTCTATATGAGTCTGTGTGAGTCTGTGTGAGTCGATATGAGTCTATATGAGTCTGTGTGAGTCTGTGTGAATCTATATGAGTCTATGAGTCGATATGAGTCTATATGAGTCTGTGTGAGTCTGTGTGAATCTATATGAGTCTATGAGTCGATATGAGTCTATATGAGTCTGTGTGAGTCTGTGTGAGTCTATGAGTCGATATGAGTCTATATGAGTCTGTGTGAGTCTGTGTGAGTCGATATGAGTCTATGAGTCTATGAGTCGATATGAGTCTATATGAGTCTGTGTGAGTCGATATGAGTCTATGAGTCGATATGAGTCTATATGAGTCTGTGTGAGTCGATATGAGTCTATGAGTCGATATGAGTCTATATGAGTCTATATGAGTCTGTGTGAGTCGATATGAGTCTATGAGTCTGTGTGAGTCCATATGAGTCTGTGTGAGTCTGTGTGAGTCGATGAGTCTATGAGTCGATATGAGTCTATATGAGTCTGTGTGAGTCGATATGAGTCTATATGAGTCTGTGTGAGTCTGTGTGAATCTATATGAGTCTATGAGTCGATATGAGTCTATATGAGTCTGTGTGAGTCTGTGTGAATCTATGAGTCTATGAGTCTATATGAGTCTATATGAGTCTGTGTGAGTCGATATGAGTCTATATGAGTCTATATGAGTCTGTGTGAGTCTGTGTGAATCTATATGAGTCTATGAGTCGATATGAGTCTATATGAGTCTGTGTGAGTCTGTGTGAATCTATATGAGTCTATGAGTCGATATGAGTCTATATGAGTCTGTGTGAGTCTGTGTGAGTCGATATGAGTCTATGAGTCGATATGAGTCTATATGAGTCTGTGTGAGTCTGTGTGAATCTATATGAGTCTATGAGTCGATATGAGTCTATATGAGTATGTGTGAGTCTGTGTGAACCTATATGAGTCTATGAGTCGATATGAGTCTATATGAGTCTGTGTGAGTCTGTGTGAATCTATATGAGTCTATGAGTCGATATGAGTCTATATGAGTCTGTGTGAGTCTGTGTGAATCTATATGAGTCTATGAGTCGATATGAGTCTATATGAGTCTGTGTGAGTCTGTGTGAGTCGATATGAGTCTATAAATCGATATGAGCCTATATGAGTCTGTGTGAGTCGATATGAGTCTATATGAGTCTATATGAGTCTGTGTGAGTCTGTGTGAGTCGATATGAGTCTATGAGTCGATATGAGTCTATATGAGTCTGTGTGAGTCTGTGTGAGTCGATATGAGTCTATGAGTCGATATGAGTCTATATGAGTCTGTGTGAGTCGATATGAGTCTATGAGTCGATATGAGTCTATATGAGTCTGTGTGAGTCTGTGTGAGTCGATATGAGTCTATATGAGTCGATATGAGTCTGTGTGAGTCTGTGTGAGTCGATATGAGTCTATATGAGTCTGTGTGAGTCTGTGTGAATCTATGAGTCTACGAGTCGATATGAGTCTATATGAGTCTGTGTGAGTCTGTGTGAATCTATATGAGTCTATGAGTCTATATGAGTCTATATGAGTCTGTGTGAGTCGATATGAGTCTATATGAGTCTGTGTGAGTCTGTGTGAATCTATATGAGTCTATGAGTCGATATGAGTCTATATGAGTCTGTGTGAGTCTGTGTGAATCTATATGAGTCTATGAGTCGATATGAGTCTATATGAGTCTGTGTGAGTCTGTGTGAGTCGATATGAGTCTATGAGTCGATATGAGTCTATATGAGTCTGTGTGAGTCTGTGTGAATCTATATGAGTCTATGAGTCGATATGAGTCTATATGAGTCTGTGTGAGTCTGTGTGAATCTATATGAGTCTATGAGTCGATATGAGTCTATATGAGTCTGTGTGAGTCTGTGTGAATCTATATGAGTCTATGAGTCGATATGAGTCTATATGAGTCTGTGTGAGTCTGTGTGAATCTATATGAGTCTATGAGTCGATATGAGTCTATATGAGTCTGTGTGAGTCTGTGTGAATCTATATGAGTCTATGAGTCGATATGAGTCTATATGAGTCTGTGTGAGTCTGTGTGAGTCGATATGAGTCTATAAATCGATATGAGCTTATATGAGTCTGTGTGAGTCGATATGAGTCTATATGAGTCTATATGAGTCTGTGTGAGTCTGTGTGAGTCGATATGAGTCTATGAGTCGATATGAGTCTATATGAGTCTGTGTGAGTCTGTGTGAGTCGATATGAGTCTATGAGTCGATATGAGTCTATATGAGTCTGTGTGAGTCTATGTGAGTCGATATGAGTCTATGAGTCGATATGAGTCGATATGAGTCTATATGAGTCTGTGTGAGTCGATATGAGTCTATGAGTCGATATGAGTCTATATGAGTCTGTGTGAGTCTATGTGAGTCGATATGAGTCTATGAGTCGATATGAGTCGATATGAGTCTATATGAGTCTGTGTGAGTCGATATGAGTCTATGAGTCGATATGAGTCTATATGAGTCTGTGTGAGTCGATATGAGTCTGTGTGAGTCGATATGAGTCTATGAGTCGATATGAGTCTATATGAGTCTGTGTGAGTCGATATGAGTCTATGAGTCGATATGAGTCTATATGAGTCTGTGTGAGTCTGCGTGAGTCGATATGAGTCTATATGAGTCTATGAGTCGATATGAGTCGATATGAGTCTGTGTGAGTCGATATGAGTCTATATGAGTCTAGGTGCGTCCCAATTCGCGTACTTGTGCACTATTCTATGACGTTTTTAAGTATAAATAGTGTGAGTAGTGCGTTCACACAGAAAATTCCAAAAAGAAAAAGTTCGCTTTAAATACCCGGATGATGCACTAAATTAACGGAAAAAACGAAGTGTGGGATGTTGGACACTTCGTGCACTCGACTGTCGCAGCTTTAATTCCGTAGCGGAGGGGAAGGGAGGATCGGACTCCGTTGTTAAATGACAAAATAACCTTATACAATTCACGCACTACATGGATGAGTGCATACTGCACAAGTACTTAGTGTATTAGTGCATAGTGTATAGTGCATCATTTGGGACGCAACTTATGTGTGAGTCTATATGAGTCGATATGAGTCAATGTGAATCTATATGAGTCTATGTGAGTCTATTTGAGTCGATGTGAGTCGATATGAGTCTATACAAGTCTTTATGAGTCTATGTGAGACTCACATCAAATAATTATGTATTATTTATTATGTTTTTTATAAATTATGAAACATACTCAAATAGTTAAAATGGTTTTTAAAGCACTGAACATCATGAAACAGAGTCAGAAAGAACAACTGATATTCTCAGAAAACTGAGTTTAATTCAGATCATCTCTGACTCTGTGTGAAACCTGCTGATTATGAGATAAAGAAACTCAGAACATCACACACACACACACACACACACACACACACACACACACGTATTTCCTCTGACACCCGTAATAAAGATAAGAGTGCGTCTGAAATATTAAATGCACATAAAATGTGAAGATAGACTCACCGAAGATCAGAGAAAGTTTGATGAGTGTGAGAAGATTCGGATCCATGATGAAGAAGCGAGTTTGACTCAATCACCTCAAATCTCGGAACACATTCATCCTTCATATCCAGTCAAACACATCGATCCGGTACATGCGACTGATTCTGGAGCGCGTGAACATCCTCTTCATCCCTGAATCATCATCATCATCATCATCATCATCATCATGAGTCCAGCGGATCCAGCAGAGAAGCGATGCGGAGCTGCGAGACTGAAGCTGTGTGTGCGCGCGTGTGTGTGTGTGTGCGCGCGCGCGCGTGTGTGTGTATGTCTCTCCTCCTACTTCATGATCGCTGTCTGTGGTGAGACACACACACACACACACACACACACACCATATAAACAAACATAAAAACAGACTTCACGTGTATCTTTAAGCATCTGTTCATCTACATAGTGTTTCTGAGAGGATTTTACAGTCACAAACCGATACAGATTCGTCAAATAAACAATGAGATCACTAAATTATGAGTTAAACAATAATCGTAATGATGAAATATCACCATTAATACTCTCTTAATGAGATACATGTTCAATATAAACAATATAAATATATTTAAAAAAAAATATAATTTATATTTTATATAAGCGACCTATAAAAAAAGAAAAACACTGCTAGTTTTGAACGTACAATATAAACAAAAAATAGTAATATTATTTCATATTTAAATTAATTAATGTACGCACCTTTTCATGACAAAAGAGGCTTAAGTTGAGTCAGGTGTTATATTGTGGAAGATAAAAGCTTCACTAGAGCGCCACCGTGTGGTGAGGTGAAGAACAGCGGAACTGCGCACACGAGCGTTTGTTTCCGGACGGAAGAGTTTCCCATCGGACCGCCGGCGCGAAAATACAGATGAATATCAACAAAAATAAAGAACAAAACTATTAAAATATTAAGTTTACTGCCGCAAAATGAAGTTTCGAGCTAAAATCATCGATGTTGGATGTTTGAACCACTTCACACGTGAGTTTAAAATCACTGTTGTTATTATTATTATTATTGTGTGTGATAGAGAGCTACTGCAGTTGGTTCCGCTGAATGTCTGTTTGTTTCTGTAGTTTGTTTGTGTGTTTGTGTGTAAAGAAGAGCATCTCTAGACAGATGTAGATGTTTGATTTCTCTTGGTTGGTCAGGTGTGGTGAACACAGTGTCCAAGCTGACCAAGGCGTGTGTGTTGAGACTCACCTGTGATCACCTGTACTTCGTGCTGTCGGGGAAAGTCGCCACCGGAGGGGTCAGTATGTGGTGTGAACTCTCTCAGGTACGACACTGACCACACCTGAGCAGGTTAAACTAACAGCTGATGTGTAGAAGTGCAGTGTTTGTGGACTGTCAGATTGAGCCTCAGCGTCTGTTTCAGGTGAATTTCTTCGATGAGTTCCAGCTGGAGGGAGTGTCGGCCGATGCCAACGAGATCTTCCTGGAAGTGGCTCCCGAGAATCTCTCCAGGGCGCTAAAAACGGCACAGAACGCCAAATCTGTCAAAATCAAACTGACCAAGAAGAACTGCCCGTGTCTGACGCTGGCCGCAGAGCTGGTGAGAGGAACACAAACACCAACACCTGAAGAAAGAGTAGAGCAGATTTATTTATTCTGTGTGTGTGTGTGTGTGTGTGTGTGTGTGTGCGCGCGCGCCAGCCGTCTCTGTCCAGCGTCAGTCGTGTGGTCACTCATGATATCCCAGTGGACGTGATTCCCAGACGACTCTGGCATGATTTCAGGGAGCCGCAGATGCCGGACTTTGATGTGAGTCATGTGACTGCTGTGATTATGTGAACGAATCTTCACGCTGAATCACATTAAAGGATTAGTTCACTTTCAAATTAAAATGTCCTGATAATTTACTCTCCTCCATGTCATCCAAGATGTTCATGTGTTTCTTTCTTCAGTGGAAAAGAAATGAAGGAAAACATTCCAGGATTTTTCTCCATATAGTGGACTTCACTGGGGTTCAACGGGTTGAAGGTCCAAATGTCAGTTTCAGTGCAGCTTCAAAGAGCTCTACATGATCCCAGACGAGGAATAAGAGTCTTATCTAGAGAAACCATCGGACATTTACTAAAATAAATATACTTTTTAACCACAAATGCTCGTCTTGAACTGCTCTCTTGTTCTTCTTCTGGAATGTTTTCCTTCATTTCTTTTCCACTGAAGAAAGACAGACATGAACATCTTGGATGACATGGAGGAGAGTAAATTATCAGGACATTTTAATTTGAAAGTGAACTAATCCTTTAATAATGATGCTGTTGTTCAGGTCAGCATATATCTGCCTCCTCTGAAGACCATGAAGAGCGTCGTGGACCGCATGAAGAATCTCTCCAACTATCTGGTAAGTTTACTGTGAAAGAGAATCTGCCGGATGGTGGAATAAGTCCCGCCTTCTAAATAAAGAGCCAATCAGCAGTTGGTAAAGCGCAGCATCACTGAGCTTTAACGACATTTATGGGACAGTTTGAGTCGCAGTATTTCCTCATTCATGTAGATCAGTCTCTCACGAGACACTCTTTGATTGGTCATGTGATCAGTGTTTGTGTTTCAGGTGATTGAGGCCAATCTGAACGGTGAAATGAATCTGAAGATTGAGACAGACCTGGTTTCTGTCACGACACACTTCAAAGAGCTGGGCAACCCGCCCTGGGGTGAGACGACACACTCGAGCGTTTGAACGTGTTCATCTGAGCGGAGACAGTCCTCTAAATGGATGTGATTGTGTTGGAATGACTCTGTGTGTGTGTGTGTGTGTGTGTGTGTGTGTGACGTCCCTCAGGTGACGACGGCTCTCCGAGCGCCAGCGCGAGTCACAGAGACACGGAGCTCATGGCTCAGACACGCGTGGACATCAGGAAACTGCAGCAGTTCCTGACGGGACAGCAGGTCAACCCCAGCAGAGCCATGTGCAGTAAGAACATCACCTCACACACCTGCACACACACACACACACACACACACACACACCTGCACGCACACACACCTGCACATTCACTCAGCATTGCATTAAAATGCCTGTTTTGTTCTGCTTTTTTAACCTAGACATTGTTCACAAAAGGATTCTTCACCTGATTTTTCTGCATGAGGATGTTTCTCTTCAGTACTTCATTCCAGCTGTCATGTGATTTCTTCTGAACCACAGTAATGAGGAATATCTACACTTATTCATCTGTTCAAAAGTGTTCAAAGGGTCAGCTGTTGGGCTCTTGTTAGTAAAAATAACACTTTGTGTTTGGAGTTTCCTATGTAAATGTGTGTATATATGAATAAAATGATTGTTTGATAACAGTGTTTCTGTTTAGAGCATTTATTTTGCCCATGATAAACATTTTAAAGTTATGAATATAGTGATTTCACAACAAAGCATCTGTATGAAAAATATACATTATTTAAAACAGTAGTAGTTTAATTTTTGTCATGATGAACCTCTTTAACTCTGAGTTTGAGCTTGTGGTGATGCGAGTAAAAGGCTGGTCAAAGTCAGCGGTGGGAGAGGGGAGAGAAGAAACAAGGAGTTCTGTAACTGACTGTAGCAATCAATTGTGACTAACCCACCGCCTTCGGACCAGCCGAGAATCACTGCGGCGCTCCAGCTAATTTATACCTCACGCTAGAGACACCAGTGTCGTCAACGGTGACAGACGGCCATGTTGCTCTTCTGCTTCATTAAAGTATTTATGTATATTGTTATAATGAAAATATAGTTTCATTTTAACTCTATAAATCTCTTTAAAGGTGATATTTCTATCTTTTATGTCGCTTCTGTGATTCAAAGCGGTGCATGATGGGAAACGCCTGCATGGGCGGAATCACGTGATGGGAGGCGCTGAAACAATCCAAATAGCAGTATATTTTATCTTATTAAAGGCATTTATATAGTAAAATTTGTGATCATTTAGATGTATTAAATTCACGGATTGGTGTTTGGGATTCAAATGAAACAGGTTTTAACAGGACTGTCCGTTAATCAAGCTCGACTGTGATTGGCTCATCCTGTGAGGGAAGTAACGAGCTCCTTCTGAACAATAATTTATGATATTAATAATCATTGTTTACATTAATATTTAATGACACTGACAAACCTTGATAAACTGAAGAGTTGCGCTAAAACTGTCATTTAAGTCTCATTCTACGAATCACGCCTATTTTCGTTCTAACACATGAACTTTACCGCATTTGAGCGTCGATTAAAGATGAGAATGAAAGAAAACTTTGGCCTGTTTAAACTTTATTATGTCCTGCTTAAATAAAATATGTAAATATTATATAAAATTCATAACGAGCTGAGAAAACACTTCTGATCTTCCGTTAAATCATGTATCATTTCAGTAAAGACTGAATGAACGCACCTTAATTATTTATAATTAGTAATTAAATATTAATATACTATTTAAATATTTAATCTTTCACAAATGAACAACTTTCTTCCCAAAATATTCCATCATGTAGAATACCGCTGTATTCTGACTGATTACCATATTCATGTACTATAGTATTTACACAGTGATCCACAGTACTGCAGTAGAGCAGCAGGTGTCGCTGTTTCACACACAAACATGATGCTCAGACTCTCATGATTCTTACATAACACACACACACACACACACACACACACACGGCAAGCCGGTAAGACTGTTAATCATTCTCAGGATATGATTTTTGATCAACAATCAAATTTTCACTAGTTAAAATGATCATTCTTTAGATCAGAAATGTGTTTTTTACTATATCAGAAGAATCAATTTTTATTACTAGCAGAAATAGAGAATGATCATTTTAACTAGCGAAAATTTGTTGATAAAAAAAAATCATAATCTGGGAGTAATTAAAAGTTTAATCGGCTTGCCATAACTCGCATTACTGACTCACAAACACTCATTATTTGTTCAGTTTTGGGCTTCAAATCCTGTGACGCGCTTTAGATGCCCAAAAATGCCAGCTAGTTTCAGCGACACTGGCATTATGTTGTTATAGTGTGTGTATAATTTATCGAGTGAACACATCCCCCCGGGCGCGCGCGCGCGCGCACTGAGCACAGAGACGGTCCCGCGCTCCAGTGGCTGATGCTCTTCATCAGATCTGCTGAAGCTGAAGACTGAGATCAGATCAGATCTGCTGAACCCGAACCCTGAGCTCGGAATCAGGTCTGCTGTTCACATCTGAGGATCAGGACTGAAGATGAATCCTCCGTGCGCGCGCTGCGGGAAGACCGTGTACCCGACGGAGAAGATCAGCTGCCTCGACAAGGTGCGAGAAGAGTTTATTTTCCTCACATTCACACTAACTTCATTAGATCTGCTGCTGTAAGTGACGTGTGTGACTCTAACTTCACTGCGGTGTTTATCTTCATGTCTTACATAATAAGTTTCATGTTTTATTCATAGTGATGAGCGACATCTCAAGAGTTCAACATGAAGCAAATTAAACATTTGAACACTGAGGCTTGTTTGGGTCACAGTACTGTAGTAATACCAGGGTATTCCTGCTTGTAAATATCACAGTATCTGAAGCAGTGTACTGTACTTTATGTTATTGATCTCTGATTGATGATGTCATGAAGGCTCTGAATCACGTGGTTGTTTTGATCTGTTCAGAACTGGCACAAAGGCTGTTTCCACTGTGAAGTGTGCAAGATGACGCTCAACATGAAGAACTACAAAGGCTACGACAAGAAACCCTACTGCAACGCGTAAGTGTGTGTGAAAGTGTTCAGTGTGTTCAGTAACTCTCTGACAGGTCACTCACACTCACACACACACACACACACACACACACACACACACGTCTGAGATCCTGATCCTGAACTGAGTTTTAGTGAGACGCAGAGAGAAACGAAAGAGTCGTGTGGATCTGAGGAGAGGACGGATATAGGAACCACATTCTGCTCTGATACACACACACACACATCTGTTTGTGTCATGTTTAATCGTGGGTCACATGACCGTGGTGTTAATGGAGTGAATATTCTGTGGCCTTTTCTTTATTTGCGGTTGATTGTGTTTAAAGGTCAGTTTGTCGTGACCTTTCGCTCACTGTTGATCTGATTACGTTCTGACACTGCCGTTCGGCTCATGATTGAAGAACCGTCTGACATCACAGACAAACTCCGGCCGATCGTTCTCCGTCTCACTCTGGTCCAGACTGACCTTTGACCCCGTCAGATTCTGGATTCAGGTGTTGTTCAGTTTTACTGTGAACGTCAGTTCTGTCTGTCAGGTGTCTGTTTCACATAGCAATGCCCTAACAACTGCATAGCAACACCCTAGCAACACCCTGACGACGGCCCACAGCAGCTAGAACGATGTCGGTGAGTTTCACACGTGAATCTGGTGTTCTTCAGTTCGTCTCAGACGGAGTTTAATGTGTCATTAACGAGTTCGTTTGCCCATGTAATCTTTAGGGTTAGGGTTAGCTAATTTGGCTTGCTGTCCGCTGAGGGGGGGCTCGATGAAGCTCTTCAGCTCGAGCTCTGATACACCCCCCCCCAGTGAATAAATATAGGATGTGATTACATAGGGCAAGGTACCTGAGATGAGGGTGGAGTTTGGGGAGGTGGAGGGATGCTGGAACAGCTGCTATACTCTGGCTGTTGATTGGACGATCAGATGGGCTAACTCCTCCCTAAATTACGTTTAGGAACTTCACTTAATGCAGCAGCGTTCCTCTGATCTTTACATAATGAGGCTCGTGTGCGATTATATAATAGAAGATAATTAATACATCACTGTGTGTGTGTGTTTGTGTGTGTCTGTGTGAGTGAGTGTGTGTGTGTGAGTCTATGTGAGTGTCTGTGTGTGTGTGTGTGTGTGTGTGTGTGTGTGTGTGTTCATGCACCTACTCAGGTCGAGTGTGTGGGTCGATCAGTGCTGCAGGCGTCAGATACACACACACACTCACACACACACACACTTAGACACACACATACACACACACTCACACACACTCACATAGACACACACACACACACACACACTCACACACACACACACAGCAGTTGTTCTTCATCTCTTTACTCGTTTGTGCTCCACTCATCATCATCATCAGCACTAGTGTAATGAGAGCTCTTGATCATGTGACTCAGCAGCAGAAGCGTGACTCAGATGTTTGAGGATCTTCAGACTCTGATCAGGTCATGTGACGTGATTTCACTGCTTCATTATGAAGCGATTCTTTATAGATGAATCTGTGAAGCAGCAGAGGAGAGTTTCACTCATTCAGGCGTGTGTGTGTGTGTGTGTGTGGGCCGTTGCTATGGAAACCTCTTCTGGTCTGCTTCACTCAAGCGTGGACACACGTGATGTCACATCAAAGAGGAAGCGCTCGTTACTGTGACGATGAAAACAAATGAGCTGAAATGATTAACAGAGGCTGATCTCGCTGAGAAACGTCTCGTTCTGTTCCTTCATCACGATGAACATCAGGACAGATTCAGACGGATGAGATTTACACTAAATACTGAATGTGTATGTGTGTGTGTGTGACATATCAGGACACAAATGTGTATAATGACATGGGTATGACAAAAAGAGGTGACTTATGAGGACATTACTCCATGTCTCCACTTTTCAAAAGGCTTATAAATCACACAGAATGAGCTTTTGTGAGAGAGTAAAAGTGTTTCCTGTGATGGTCACGTTAACTCTGCTAAACTCAACTAGAGCCGCGGCTGTCAATCATTAGAATGGACGGGTTGAGTATTAACGAGAGATGAATCATTAGCTCTGAGTGACTCTTCATCAGCGAACAGTGTTGAACTGATGGTCTGAACTGATCTCTGTTTTCTGGACGCTCAGGTCCGTCTTCATCTCTGATCATGTCTGGTATCAGGAGTAGTTTGGCGTGTTGTTGAGCCGGAGCGGTTCTGGTCACTGCTCCTGTTTTTCAGGTTCCTGCCGTGTTCTTTGGCTCAGACGCAGAACTTCAGCGTCCCACAGAGCAGCTCTTTGTTCTCTGGATTGAGTGTCACGATTCAGACAAAGTGAGCGGAGTTGCTAGTGGAGACCAGAGTAACTCTAGTAACTCTACACAACAGAAGACCTGTTCACACACACACACACACACACACACACACACACACACACACACACACGTCCTGCTCAGTCACTGCTTCACGCTGTGAATCTTCAGATGAACTCTCTGCTTTGGTGTCGTTCTGTGATGAGCTTTTCTTCAATCCTCAGATTTCAGTGCAGTTTCACACCTTACAGACAAAAGTTTGGAATAATTAAGTCTCTTCTGCTCATCAAGGCTGCGTTTGATTTGATCAGAATATAAACCCGATTCCAAAAAAGTTGGGACACTGTACAAATTGTGAATAAAAACAGAATGCAATGATGTGGAAGTTTCAAATTTCAATATTTTATTCAGAATACAACATAGATGACATATCAAACGTTTAAACTGAGAAAATGTATCATTTTAAGGGAAAAATAAGTTGATTTTAAATTTCATGGCATCAGCACATCTCAAAAAAGTTGGGACAAGGCCATGTTTCCCACTGTGTGGCATCCCCTCTTCTTTTTATAACAGTCTGCAAACGTCTGGGGACTGAGGAGACAAGTTGCTCAAGTTTAGGAACAGGAATGTTGTCCCATTCTTGTCTAATACAGGCTTCTAGTTGCTCAACTGTCTTAGGTCTTCTTTGTCGCATCTTCCTCTTTATGATGCGCCAAATGTTTTCTATGGGTGAAAGATCTGGACTGCAGGCTGGCCATTTCAGTACCCGGATCCTTCTTCTACGCAGCCATGATGTTGTAATTGATGCAGTATGTGGTCTGGCATTGTCATGTTGGAAAATGCAATGTCTTCCCTGAAAGAGACGACGTCTGGATGGGAGCATATGTTGTTCTAGAACTTGGATATACCTTTCAGCATTGATGGTGCCTTTCCAGATGTGTAAGCTGCCCATGCCACACGCACTCATGCAACCCCATACCATCAGAGATGCAGGCTTCTGAACTGAGCGCTGATAACAACTTGGGTTGTCCTTGACCTCTTTAGTCCGGATGACATGGCGTCCCAGTTTTCCAAAAAGAACTTCAAATTTTGATTCGTCTGACCACAGAACAGTTTTCCACTTTGCCACAGTCCATTTTAAATGAGCCTTGGCCCAGAGAAAACGCCTGCGCTTCTGGATCATGTTTAGATATGGCTTCTTTTTTGACCTATAGAGTTTTAGCCGGCAACGGCGAATGGCACGGTGGATTGTGTTCACCGACAATGTTTTCTGGAAGTATTCCTGAGCCCATGTTGTGATTTCCATTACAGTAGCATTCCTGTATGTGATGCAGTGCCGTCTAAGGGCCGAAGATCACGGGCATCCAGTATGGTTTCCGGCCTTGACCCTTACGCACAGAGATTGTTCCAGATTCTCTGAATCTTTGGATGATATTATGCACTGTAGATGATGATAACTTCAAACTCTTTGCAATTTTTCTCTGAGAAACTCCTTTCTGATATTGCTCCACTATTGGGGGAATTGGTGATCCTCTGCCCATCTTGACTTCTGAGAGACACTGCCACTCTGAGAGGCTCTTTTTATACCCAATCATGTTGCCAATCGACCTAATAAGTTGCAAATTGGTCCTCCAGCTGTTCCTTATATGTACATTTAACTTTTCCGGCCTCTTATTGCTACCTGTCCCAACTTTTTTGGAATGTGTAGCTCTCATGAAATCCAAAATGAGCCAATATTTGGCAAGACATTTCAAAATGTCTCAGTTTCAACATTTGATATGTTATCTATATTCTATTGTGAATAAAATACAATTTTATGAGATTAAAATTCACAATTTGTACAGTGTCCCAACTTTTTTGGAATCGGGTTTGTAGAATAGAAAGTTGAAAAGAAGACAAGAAAAGTGTTCAAATCATCATATCAGAATGATTTCTGAAGGATCATGTGACACTGAAGACTGGAGTAATGATGCTGAAAATTCAGCTTTGATCACAGGAATAAATTATACTTTACTATATATTCACATAGAAAACAGCTGATTTACACTGTAAAAATATTTCACTATTTTTACTGTATTTTTGATCAAATAAACACAGCTTTTAGCTTTTATGAGCAGAAGAGACTCTTTCAGAAACATTAGATAAATGTTAATTATTCCAGTAGCTCTGTAAACTCGTCGAGCACTCGTTAGCATGTCTCTGGAGACGCTCGCTCTAAACGCTTCGGTTTATGAGCTGTAATTGTAGGGCGGGTGTTTAGGACACAAACACACTCAGACAACAAACAATCTCTCATTTGGGCGTCACATGACCATGATGGTCCAAAACACAGACTGTAGATCTGAAGAATGAAGTGATGCAGTTACAGCGTGTGACTCGTGTTTCTCTCTCAGGATACAGGAACACACAGTCACTTCCTGTCCTGTCGTTTCCTCTGCATACGCCAGCGATGTTTGTTTAATTGACTCATTGACAGCTGTGTCGGGATCTGATTGGTTATGTGTGTTTGGGGGCGGAGTCAGGAGTCGCCAGGGAAACGTCCTGCTGATTCAATGGGCATTCATGCTTTATTTTTATCACACAATAGCAGTGAAGTCATGATGAAAAGCTATTGTGTTATTTTCAGAGTTTGACGAGATGATTATTACTGCGATTAGAGCAGAAAGGTTATCGCTGCGTCACACAAGAGCCGCGCTCCTTTCAGATTCACCGCAGTATTTTTAGCTCTTGTCGAGTGTTGAAAGAATAATCCACCCAAACACTGACTCTCCTTCATCTTCTGCATGTCAGCGTTATTTCTGCAGCGCTTTATACAACAAGCAGCTTCACAGTAATAAACAGTGTTAAACTTCATCAAATATGAGTTTCAGCTCTACAGAAGACACTAGAGTTGATTCAGATCAGTTCAGTTCGGTGTATGCACATGTGACGCACGTGCGCTCCAGAGTCATCCTCACCTTCACCTTCTGCTTTCAGTCACTATCCCAAGACGTCGTTCACCATCGTGACGGACACACCAGAGAACCTGCGCCTGAAACAGCAGAGCGAGTTACAGAGTCAGGTGAGAGTCACATGACACACATGACACGTGACGTCAGAGGAACATTCTCAGAACGTTCTGGCAAGGTTCTCTCAAAGTTATGAACAAACGTTCTTTCATAAAACATTCATTCAAAGTTATGTCATCCAAGATGTTCATGTCAAAACATTCCAGGATTTTTCTCCATATAGTGGACTTCACTGGGGTTCAACGGGTTGAAGGTCCAAATGTCAGTTTCAGTGCAGCTTCAAAGAGCTCTACATGATCCCAGACGAGGAATAAGAGTCTTATCTAGAGAAACCATCAGACATTTACTAAAAAAATAAACATTATATACTTTTTAACCACAAATGCTCGTCTTGCTCTGCTCTGTGATGCTCCACGCATGACGTAATCATGTTGGAAAGGATGTGACGTAGCAGGAAGTACCGTGGTAAAACTCCATCTCATTTTCTCCTCCAACTTCAAAATTGACTTAGTCTTTGACGTTTGCTTTGTAAACACTGGATTACGTCACGCGTGACCTTTCCAACATGATTACGTCATGCGTGGAGCATCACAGAGCAGTGCAAGACGAGCATTTGTGGTTAAAAAGTGTATAATTTTTATTTTTTTAGTAAATGTCTGATGGTTTCTCTAGATAAGACTCTTATTCCTCGTCTGGGATCATGTAGAGCTCTTTGAAGCTGCACTGAAACTGACATTTGGACCTTCAACCCGTTGAACCCCAGTGAAGTCCACTATATGGAGAAAAATCCTGGAATGTTTTCCTTCATTTCTTTTCCACTGAAGAAAGAAACACATGAACATCTTGGATGACATGGAGGAGAGTGAATTATCAGGAAATTTAATTCTGAAGTGAACTGACTCTTTAACGGGAACATCAGACAAACGTTCTGGGTCTTGATGATTTCAGGATCTCTTCACATCATGTCACTCTCCTCTAACATCCAGATTTACATGTTCAAAACCCTGCATAAAAATATAATTTCACATTGAATTTGGCATGAAAGCATTAAGCAGAAATTCAAACCGTGTTTTGTGATGGAATTCATAAAACAGTGACCCAGTTTTCTGAACGGCTCAGATCAGTGATGAATGTAGATGCAGAAACACACAGAAATCTGTGAAAACAAACGTCACAAACGCTGCTTGATTATTTAAGCGTGCTGACGATTGATCACAACAGTTATTCTACATGCAGAACGTTTCTGTTGAGGTGAAGCGTGTCCGTGTTCAGTCGCTCACTGAGCCGTGAGATCCACACTGACGTCCCGCGGATCATATTGAGTCTGAGAGCTGGAACTGTGTCACGGGTTCTGACCGGGTCCATACAGTCAGAAACACACTGTAAATAACAGCATGAGCACGGCAAGAGAAATGAATCCACTGTAAAACACGAGTCCTAAATAAAGAGAGAATAAAATGAATCACTTTTCATGTTATTGATTCAGTCGTATTGAATCGTATCACACAAAATCCTGTGTGTGTGTGTGAGTGTGTGTGTGTGTGTGTGTGAGAGTGTGTGTGAGTGTGTGTGTGTGTGTGTGTGTGTGAGTGTGTGTGTGGATCACGCTGGGCTGACAGAAGGTGACCGCAGACCACAGCAGATGCTGATCCTCTCAGAGAATCACAGTCCTGCAGGAAGCGAGTCGTTGATTCGGTGTGTCTGAACTGTTTTCGCGGCTGTCAGTCGTGTGTCATGTGATCAGACAGACTGTGATCACGGTATCGGTGTGTCTGATGCTCAGTGTGTTGATGAGAATTGCTGGTGTGACTCGCGTCAGCTCTTTGAACACGTTTGTCCTCATGTTTTCAGGTGAGATATAAGCGGGACTTTGAGGAGAGTAAAGGCCGAGGCTTCAGTATCGTCACAGACACGCCGGAGCTGCAGAGACTCAGAAGAACACAAGAACACATCAGCAACGTATGAAACGTTATACCGTCTGTGTGTGTGTGTGTGTGTGTGTGTGTGTGTTTGAGGTGCATTCTGGTCTCTGATGACAATGACACAACATTATTACACACGTCACTATACATGCAAACCATCCAGAAATCACGCAACCGGAGCGACTCTGAGCCGCAGGTGAGATGATCTGTCGTCTTGGTAGATGTTTAACGTGAACGTGAGATGATGTTCACCAAACCTGTCGCTTTCAGATGGTGTAGAAATAACGTGCATGAAGAACAGAAGTGTTTTCTTCAGAATAAAGTCACTGATGAGAGTCAGAGTCGATCTGAGGCCTCACGAGGAGACGCTCCTGAAGAAGAGAAGAGCGGCAGGTCAGTGTTTCTGTCTGATGAAGGTCACATGATGATGATGATTCGGTTGACTCTGAGGTGTGTTGTTTCAGAAACGCCAGTGACCCGAGAGACGCAGTGATGTCATGAACAGGTCAGTGAGTCTTTTTCTGTTTTCCTCCTTTTAAATTCTGTAGTTTAAATAATTCACTTTTCCTGTGATGTCAGAATGTGTTCTAAGAACGTTTAGATAATGTTTCCATCAAGTTATTTCTGAATGTTCTCTAAACGATGTGAACGTTACAGGAACATTCTTTTTTATCATTCTTCAAACGTTACATTTGAATGTTCTGTGAACAAAGTAGAAACATTTAAAAAGTGTTAGACGAACGTTCTGTTAACGTTAGTGGGAGAACGTTTGTTTGTTCCCTGATTCCCGCACAGATCGGATCCAGACTCGCTGCGGTCTCTCGTGTTTGTCTCCGCTATCAGACAGAGAAAGCGAGAGCGCCTCATTCCCACAAACCATCACAAACCATCATCATCATTCCTGGTCATTAGTGTAATTGG
>NC_063061.1:25668862-25676362 GCF_018812025.1 Megalobrama amblycephala | reverse complement strand
GAAGTATAAGGCCGACGCGCAGCAGCAGATGAGCAGATCTCTGTACCATCAGCTCTCAGACACTCCAGAAGCTCAACACGCTCGAGACGCCGCTCAGATCCAGAGTCAGGTAACGGCTCCTCGTGTTCCTGCTCTTCCTCACACACGTCTGACACTAGCGTGACCTTCCTCTCATCATCTTCACTCAGGTGGCGTATAAAGGCGTCAGGAAGGGCGATTTCTCGGGCTCCTCCTTCACTGCGGTTCCAGACTCGGCAGAGATGAAGTTTGTCCAGCAGGTCTCGCACATGCTCAGTGAGGTGAAGCTCCATTTCACCGCTGCTTCATTCACGAGCTGACGTGACATCCATCATGTGACTCCTTCTCCTCGTGTGTTTCAGAACAAGTACCGTGAGGAGGGCAGGAGGAGCCTCGCGTCCAGCGTTTACTCTCAGCTGTCCGACACGCCGGAGACGCAGTTCGCCAAATCCCTGTCGGATCTTCAGAGCGAGGCGAGAGAGACGTCACATGATCTCAGTGAAAGAGTGACTGTAATCTGTGTTTCACAAACTGGAGATTAAAAGCTATTAATTATACAAAATTAAAATAAATTAATAATTATAAAATAAAATCAATCAAAATAAAAAAGTTATTAATAATTAATTAAAACATAAATATGTAAAATAAAACCCTTATTAATAATTAATTGAATAATAAGCATGTTAAATTAAAATAAATAAAATCAATCGAAATAAAACATTCATTAATAATTAATTAAAACAAACATGTCAAATAAAACTAAATAAAAACAATCAAATTAAAACTTAATAATGAATTAAATCGTAAACGTCAAATTAAAATAAATAAATAATTGTAAAATAAAATCAATCAAAATAAAACCCTTATTAATAATTAATTAAAACATAAATATGTAAAATTAAAATAAATAAAATCAATCAAAATAAAACAGTTATTAATAATTAATTAAAACATAAATATGTAAAATAAAACGTATTAAATTAATTGAATAATAAGCATGTTAAATTAAAATAAATAAAATCAATCAAAATAAAACAGTTATTAATAATTAATTAAAACATAAATATGTAAAATAAAACCCTTATTAATAATTAATTGAATAATAAGCATGTTAAATTAAAATAAATAAAATCAATCGTAATAAAACATTCATTAATAATTAATTAAAACAAACAAAACTAAATAAAAACAATCAAATTAAAACTTAATAATGAATTAAGTCGTAAAGATGTCAAATTAAGATAAATAAATAATTGTAAAATAAAATCAATGAAAATAAAACCATTATTAATAATTAATTAAAACATAAATATGTAAAATAAAACTAAATAAAATCAATGAAAATAAAACGCTTATTAATAATTAATTAAAACATAAATATGTAAAATAAAACTAAATAACAACAAATTAAAACTTAATAATGAATTAAGTCATAAACATGTCAAATTGAAATAAATAAATAATTTTAATATAAATAAATCTAAATAAAACACGTATTAATTGAATCCTAAGCATGTTAAATAAAAAAATAATAAAAATAAAACTTTTTAATAATTAATTACATCATAAACTTGTAAAATGAAGCTAAAAAACAATCAAAATAAAACACTTAATAATTAATGAAATCGTAAACATGTAAAACAAAGAAAATTTAAAATAAAATAAATCAAAACAAAATACATATTAATTATGAATTAATTCATGAATTTAATATAAATGAATAATATAAGATATAATATAATATAAATAATTTAAAATGAAATAAATCAAAATAAATTTAAATCTTATTAGTCGAATAAAAAAAAATTAAATATTTTATTTGTTTAGCTGCGTCATGTGACTAATAACTGTTATCAGAGAACCGTGAACGTGTCGTTAGATTATTGAAATATCAGCTCAGGATCTCCGGAAGGGTTCGACCGATGAAGCGTTTGTGGTCCTCTGATCGAGTTTCTCATGTCCGTCCGTGTTCGTTCAGGTGAAGTATAAGCAGCATGTGACCGGCTCGCTGTACGCCACCCTGCCGGAGACGCTGGACACGCAACACGCCAGACACGCCTCCGACATCATCAGTGAGGTAGTGCGGCCGTGTGATCGTGGAAACACGTGCTGAGATTCGCTGTACGAACACGAGAACGAGAGTCTGTTGTTTTGTGTTCAGGTGAAGTACAGAGAGGACGGCCGGCAGAGTCTGTCCAGCCCGCTCTTCCCTCGACTGCCGGAGACGCTGCAGACGCAGACGGCGCGAGAGATCGCAGACGCTCAGAGCGAGGTGACGAGATGTTCAGATAATTAGATAATTACATTCATTAAATCACACGAGCAAGAGTTTTCTCTGAATGTGATACTGATTCCACCAGCTCAGCCTATAGAGTCGTATTATTACAGTTTAATTTATTGATTAAATGTCTGAATTTGGCATTAAAGATGATGCATGGATAGAAAATGACCTTAAAAAGGTGAAACTGGACGAGCTGATCTGAGTGCAGTGGATCATGTGATTGTGCAGGTCAGATACAAGCAGAAGGATGATCAGGTCAGTCTGTATTCGCTCCTGCCGGAGACCGCCGACACACAGTTCGCCCGTCACATGAGCGACGTCCAGAGCGAGGTAACGGCACTTCACCTGAATCCCTCACAGGAGCACCTGGAGGACAAACAAACTGTGTTTCTTGTGTTTTCAGCTCCAGTACAAGCAGGACGGAAAGAAGGAAGCGGAGAGTAATTTATACAGCCTGATGCCGCAGACGCTCCAGACCGAACACGCTAAACACGCCTGCCAGCTGCAGAGTCAGGTATGTGCACAGCAGGTCACGTGATCAGGTCACGAGCACACCTGTGCGCTGAATCTGAGCGTGTGTTTTACACGCAGGTGAAATACAAAGAGAAGAACAGAACAGACGCGTCTCTCTACGCCCTTCTGCCCGAGACTCGAGACACGCGACACGCCAAACACGCCACAGAGCTGCGGAGCAAGGTGCGTACGGCACGCGTCACATGTGCTCGTGAACGTCACATGACTGACCGCGGTGTTTCTCTCTCAGCTGAAGTACAGAGAGGACGGGATGAAGGATCAGGCCTCGTCGCTGTTCTCTCAGATGAGCGACACGCCAGAGACGCAGCGGGTCAGAGATCTCAGCGCACTGCAGAGTCAGGTGACCTCACCTGTGTGTGTGTGTGTGATCACATGACTGAAGGGTGTCAGTGTTTCACAGTAGGGTGTGTTTCAGGTCCAGTATAAGACTGAAGGGCAGAAGCTCCAGAGCTCCAGTCTCTATTCTCAGATGTCCGAGACTCCAGAGACGCAGTTCGTGAAGACGGTGACTAACCTCCAGAGCGACGTGAGCATGAACACGCCAGCGTGTGTCTACATACATGTGCTGCGGGGGATCTGACGTGTGTGTGTGTGTGTGTGTTCAGGTGAAGTATAAGGCCGACGCGCAGCAGCAGATGAGCAGATCTCTGTACCATCAGCTCTCAGACACTCCAGAAGCTCAACACGCTCGAGACGCCGCTCAGATCCTCAGCCAGGTAACGGCTCCTTCATCATCTTCATCATCATCATCACTGATCACATGCACAGATGCACTTGTGTTTTGGCTCATGCGTTCACGTCCGCGTGATGTTCGGCCGTCTGTGTTTGCAGGTGAAGTATAAGGAGAAGATCAGCTCCTCGTCTCTTTACTCTCAACTCCCCGAGACTCCAGAGACGCGTCTGGCCAGAGAGGTCACGCAGGTCTGCAGCGAGGTACGGCTCACAGAGAGGCTGTCAGAGAGTCATGTGACCGTGGGTCAGCGGGTTATCAGCAGGTTATTTTAACCCCTCACAGGTCAGATATAAGGAGGACGGGAAGAGGGACGTGTCGTCCTGTCTGTACGCGCAGCTGCCTGAGACGCTGGAGACGCAGTTCGCCAAACAGCAGTGTGAACTCCAGAGCCAGGTAACTGACCCTAGATCTGTGTCATGTGCTCCTCTGAGATAATGCTGCTTGATATTGGGGAAAAATGACATTTCTATATTTCGTTTTTCTGTAATATATGTTTTGGAATTTTCACCAGATGACTTGAAAAATAGCTCTGTTTGGAAATAATTTATCGTTCTGGGGTGATTTCATTGGGGAGTGAAATTATTTTAAAAAAAGCTGAAAAATGACTTTTTACTCTGAAGACTTTTTTTGAGCATGGATTCATTTTAGGGCTGAACGATTTAGGAAAAACTTGAAAAATGTTGGTGTTCGTACTTTTTTACAAGAACCAACTTCAGTAATTATTAAAAAAATCTCTTTTCACGTGAGTTTCCATTGGCCGCATTCACACTGACTGCTTCTGACCAATTCAATATAACTATGAAATAGTAATAATAATTATTTTATTGTGATTATTATAAATAAAAACATTAAAATATGAAGTATGTTGTAACAATACTGTTGTACTGGAAAATAAAAAATTATTTTATTTTATGTTTTACATATTATTTATTTATTTATTACAATACTAATATTTATATTAATATTTTAACATCTGGCTTTTATTTTGATGGGTTGGCGGCAAATAAAGCATCTCGATTCACAGTAAATGAGATTCTGAAACACTGTATTGTGAACTGCTGTGTATGTATATATACCCTAGCGCTCAAAAGTTTGGAACCACTAAGATTTTTAATGTTTTTAAAAGAAGTTTCGTCTGCTCACCAAGGCTGCATTTATTTAATTAAAAATATAATAAAATCAGAAATATTGTGAAATATTATTACAATTTAAAATAACTGTTTTCTATTTGAATATATTTTAAAAACTAATTTATTCCTGTGATCAAAGCTGAATTTTCAGCATCATTACTCCAGTCTTCAGTGTCACATGATCCTTCAGAAATCATTCTAATATGCTGATCTGCTGCTCAACAAACATTTCCTATTATCATCAATGTTGAAAACATTTTTTCAGGATTCCTTGATGAATAGAAAGTTCAAAAGAACAGCATTTATCTGAAATACAAAGCTTCTGTAGCATTATACACTACCGTTCAAAAGTTTGGGGTCAGTAAGAATTTTTATTTTTATTTTTTTGAAAAGAAATTAAAGAAATGAATACTTTTATTCAGCAAGGATGCATTAAATCAATCAAAAGTGGCAGTAAAGACATTTATAATGTTACAAAAGATTAGATTTCAGATAAACACTTCTTTTGAACTTTCTATTCATCAAATAATCCTGAAAAAAAATATTGTACACAAATATTTTGTACAATTGTACACATTAAATGTTTATTGAGCAGCAAATCAGCATATTAGAATGATTTCTGAAGGATCATGTGACACTGAAGACTGGAGTAATGATGCTGAAAATTCAGCTTTGATCACAAGAATAAATTACATTTTAAAATATTTTCAAATAGAAAACAGTTATTTTAAATTGTAATAATATTTCACAATATTACTGTTTTTACTGTATTTTTAATTAAATAAATGCAGCCTTGGTGAGCAGAAGAAACTTCTTTTAAAGACATTAAAAATCTTACCGATCCCAAACTTTTGAGCGCTAGTGTATATATATATATAATTAATTCATGATTTAACCATTGCACTAAGCCACATCTTGATATTGAGTTTATTTATCGTGCAGCCCTGCTGTGATCTCGTGTCTCTAGCTAACACTACAGACGTGTGTGTGTGTGTGTGTGTGATGCTGATCATGTGACATGTGTGTTGTAGAGTCAGTACCGCAGAGAGACGCAGGAGGATCTGTCTCACTGTCTGTACTCTCAGCTGCCCGAGACGCTGCAGACTCAGTTTGTGAAGGAGCTGACGCCGCTCATCAGTGAGGTGATTCGCTCTTCAGTGACGCACACGTCTGAAAACACTGTTTTTGCTTCTAAACCAGACTTTTCCTAAAGCTGCTCGTCCACACGGAAACCACGTCAAACCCATTAAAAGCTCATTGAGATGATACAGAGAGACTATAATAAAACATCCAGACAGAAACACAGTCGCCCTCATGTTTTGCTGCTGGACAGTAATTGCGAGTAAATTTTCTGTCATCTTTGCGGAAATGCAATATCACAGTGAAAGTGGATAACAGGAAAGATATGTGATTGTTTTCACCGTCCACTCTCTACTACACAAAAATTGTGTTTTCAGATTCTTCCACTCTTCTTTTCGCTGGGCAGAAATGTTGTCTTAGTGCAGACAGAAGGATGTTTGGAGTGTGTGTATCTCAAACGCTGCTCTATCTCCAGCAGCTGATAACGTTTCTATTGTTAGACGCTCGTGAGTCACTGCAGAAACACTGTGTTCATGACTGATAATCACTGAAATCATCCAGCTTTACTTCTGCAGCGCTTCATACGGTACAGATCGCTTCAAAGCTGCTTCACTGTAATAAACCGGAATCAAAGATGCAAACTTCAGCAAATATGAGACTAATTCAGTGTCATTATTCAGCTCAGTTCAAGTTTTGTTCCTGTGAGTTTGATTGAAATCGATTACTAAACATGAGTGTTTATCGATGTTTCAGAGCAAATACAGAGAGTCGGCTAAGAAGGAGAGCGGCACGTCTCTGTATCACACGCTCCCAGAGACCAAAGACACGCAACACGCCAGAGAGGCCGCAGAGATCCAGAGCGAGGTCAGCTGACGTCCACGAGACTCTCGTACTGACACGGCTCTCCATGTGTTCACGTCCGCTTCTCCTCAACAGGTCAGATATAAAGAAGGGAGGAAGCTGCAGTCGTCCAGCGTTTACTCTCAGCTGCCGCAGACGCCGCAGACGCAGTTCGCCGCCAAAGTGTCCGAGCTGCAGAGCGATGTACGTTAAAACGCTCGCGTCACACCGACTCGGCTGCGCGATCACACGGTCAGAATCTCTAAACACTTCCTGTGTTCCAGAACAAATACAAGGAGGACGGCAGGAGGAGCGCCTGCAGCTGCCTTTACTCTCATCTGCCCGAGACCGCAGAGACGCAGTTCGCTCGGACCGTGACTGACCTGCAGAGCGACGTGAGCGACACTCGCTGAACCAGGGCTGACTCGGGTCACGGGGTCACCAGTGTTTCAGTTCCAAGACGACATTTAAAGATGCTTTTTTCTATTCAGTCTTCCACAAAAATATCTTCAGCAAATATTGATGCATGCTATTCCTTTTATTAAGATGCATATAGTGTATTTAATTCAATTAAAATGATGATTGACAGCCCTTAGAGGCATTTCCAGCACTCATAGGGTGCAAATAAGAACATTACCTCAGTAAGACCTGATTACCCATGATTCATCACTGAGCCAGAGTGTGTTTGTGTGTTTTCAGAGCAAGTATAAAGAGGCGGGAAGGAAGCAGGCGTCCAGCGCTCTGTACTCACTGCTGCCAGAGACCCTGGAGACGCAACACGCCAAAGACGCCACCGAGCTCCTGAGTCAGGTACTGCGCTTACACGAGACACGCGTGTCAGGAGGAACGCTGCAGGGACGTGAACATCTGCTTTGATTTCAGAG
>NC_063061.1:25626362-25663862 GCF_018812025.1 Megalobrama amblycephala | reverse complement strand
ACAATTTTTTATGGTTTAATTTGAGTTAAAATATGACGCATGATGGAATTTATATTCATGCATTTTGCAGATAAAGTGACTAATATTATTGTTTTCACGATGTGCATTTGATCAGTTTTTGCTTTCCCTGGAATCGAACCCGTAACCTTGGCGTCGCAAGCGCCGTGATCTACAGTTTGAGAAACAGGAAGGCTGTTTATGAGAGTAAATCACATGAGCATGATTGTTCGCAGGTGAAATATAAAGAGGAATACGAGAAGACCCGAGGGAAGTCACAGATGGAGTTCGTGGACACGCAGACGTATAAAGTGTCGAAGGAAGCGCAGAGGATCCAGAGCGAGGTGACGTGACGCGTGTCCGAGTGTGTGATGTGAGAGAGCCGCGGCCGCGCTGTTGACTGTGTCCGTGTGCTCACAGAAGGAGTATCGTAAGGAGTACGAGAGCGAGATCAAGGGGAAGGTTCTGCTGGAGGCCGATCTGACGCCCGCGTACCTGACGGCCCGTAACGCCAGCAGCCTCGTGAGCGAGGTGACGATCTCTGACGCTTCTGTCCAATGAGAGATGAATTCATGTGGCGCTTTACACAATCACAACATTCTTTTCCTGAAATCATGTTTATTTATTGATGACATCAGCATAGAAAATTCATTCATGAGAGATCAGAGGAGGGCCGCCCTCATTCCAGAGTTCTTAGTTCAATTAACTATAATAACCCGGTTGGTGTCTGAGTGTGTTACTGTGTGTGTGTGTGTGTGTGTGTGTGTGTGTGTGTGTGTGTGTCGAACAGAAGGAATATCGTAAGGATCTGGAACAGGAAGTGAAAGGAAAAGGCCTGACGGGTCTGGAGGAAACGCCGGATCTGGTGCGGGTGAAAAACGCTGGACACATTCTCAGTGAGGTACACACACACACACACACACACACACACACTTATTCTTGTACATGTATCTTTGTGAGCACATTCATCATCTCCTTACACTAACCCTGAACACTTAAAGGGGACCTATGCCCCATTTCACAAGATGTTAAATTAGTCTCAGATGATCCCAGAGTGTGTATGTGAAGTTTTAGCTCAAAATACCCCACAGATATTTTTTATAGCATGTTAAAATTGCCTTTTTTAGTGGTTGATCAAAAACAAGCCGTTTCAGTGCGGTCCCTTTAAATGCAAATGAGCTGCTGCGATCGGCCTAAGAGGGCGGAGCTTCAAGAGCTGATTCTCCGGTGTCAGGAGTCAGTCAGGACGCACTATAATGTCAGAAACTGCGAATATATGCTGCATGGAGATAGAACAGGTATAGTTTAGTTAAATTACGGTTAAAACTTATATTCTTGTTTTTAATCCACTATATTAGTACAGGCCTGTTTTACCGTCCGAATGATGGCCAAAACTTTACAGATGAGCTTTATGATGTTTATTATACTTCACACAAAAGATGAAGTGTCCGTTTTCACTCTAGAAAATCTCTGTAAGAGCTTAATAAAACAGTGCAAGTGTGCATTAAAATATTATCCATAAACTCTCTCTCTCTTGCATTATCATCAACATACACAGTGAATTACACAGAAACACTCGTTACAACTAACAGTAAACGAATATATAAAGACCTTATGCCTTTCAGGTGGTGCTTAATAAACTTTATATCCGTAAATCAACTCCGATGAACAGTAATAAAGTGCTCTCACCTTCATCACTGCCGTATAGTATCACTCTGGAGACTGTAAGCTGGATCATGAACAGTTTTTATTTGTATATCCTTGAGTAGCACATTTTAGCACAGTCTGTGTTTCAGATCGTCTCTTTGTATTGATATTCGCTCACTAAGCAGTCCGGAGAGAAATGATTCGACAGACATAAACGGATTTCAGTAGAACTTTTTTCTTGGAAAACAAAATGAATCCACCTCGTCTTCAGCGGCTCAGATTTCAGGAGTAAATGAGGAGAGCTCTGTGGATTAATCCATCCAGCTACAGAACACCTGAAACACTTGGGAGAGATTCTCGTCAGTGCAGCAATGGCGGACTCCTGTGAACGCGCTCAGGGCGGGTCTATGTTCAAACGGCAGTGTCTGTCAACACTCGTGGGCGGGGCCTGTGGCTAATTTGACGTCACACTGCCAGAGATCTGGAAACGGCTTGTTCTGAGACACTGCTTATGATTTATGGGGATTAAAAAAAGGGGATGGTCCTCACTCCGATGGTCGTAAACTCAAACTGATAGCTAACCCTACACACACACACACACACACACACACACACACACGTCACTGCGCTTGAGCTTCATCATGACCTGTTTCTGCTCTTGCAGAAGGAATATCGTAAGGATCTGGAACAGGAAGTGAAAGGGAAAGGCCTGACGGGTCTGGAGGAAACGCCGGATCTGGTGCGGGTGAAAAACGCTGGACACATTCTCAGTGAGGTACACACACACACACACACACACACACACACACATTCATCACTGCGCTTGAACTTCATCATGACCTGTTTCTGCTCCTGCAGAAGGAATATCGTAAGGATCTGGAGTGTGAGATCCGAGGGAAGAAATCCGACGTCACCTCAGACAGTCTGGACATCCAGAGAGCGAAGAGAGCGTCTGAGATCAGCAGCGACGTGAGTGACGGATCAAACACACGCGCCGTCGGACACACGGACTCACTGACCGACTGTGTGTGTGTGTGTGTGTGTTTCAGGTGAGCTACAAACAGGCGTCTCAGCTGAGAGAATCATCATACGGCACCGTGACGGACACACCTGCACTGCTGCACGCCGCTTACCTGAGAGACGTCTACAGCCAGGTCACATGACACAGCCGTCTGCAGTAATGGACCTGTTAGAGGACTAGAGCTGATGTTCATCAGTGTGTGTGTGTGTGTGTGTGTGCAGAGGAAGTACCGCGGTGACGTGGAGCGTCTGAAGGCCTCGTGTTCTACTGCTTCAGACACGCCTGAGATCCAGAGAGTGAAAAACAACCAGCGCAACATCAGCGCAGTGAGACACACACTCATGACCACTGACCGTGTGTGTGTCTGTGTGTGTGTGTGTGTGTGTGTGTGTGTGTGTGTATAAAGCAGCTCTACAGAAGACATCACTCAGGTCAGTGTTGATCTGTTTGTGTGCAGCTCTTCTACACGTGGGACTCGCGGCTGATGAAGGGTCTGACGTCGGCGCTCAATGACACTCCAGAGATCAGACTGGCCCGAGAAAACGCCAAGAACGTCAGTGACGTGAGTTACACATGCATGTTTGAGTCTGATCATGTGACGGCCTCATGTGTAAAATAAAAAAACAACCATATATGGAGCTCACAGTGCCTCGTTTTACTATGCATGACCTCATCTGCATATCATTTACATATGCATGTGCCTAAAATAAACTCACAGGTTCAGTACCGGGAGTCTGTGGGATCAGGAACAGCCGTGACGGACACTCCTGAGATGGAGCGGGTCCGCCGGAACCAGCACAACATCAGCGCCGTGAGTCTGTGTGTGTGATTGACATGTGTCAGTCATCCTGTGTGACGAATGTCAATCAAACTTCATCACCATTATCATCACGCAGGTCAAATATAAGAAAGCGATCGATCCAGTCAGTGTGGGCGTGACACCGGAGCTGGAGCGAGTCAAACAGAACCAGCAGAACATCAGCTCGGCAAGAAACACACACAAAAACAAGATATTTCTTCATTTCAAGTGCCCTGTTATGTTATTTTAAAGCTCCTAATGTTGTTTCTCGTCTCCTGCAGCAGGTTCACATTCATCAAAGGTCAAAAACACTTTAATGTTCTCATAATATCCACTGCAGCATCAGCTCTTTTCTCTCAGTGTCTGAAACGCTTTGTCTCTCTAAACCCCGCCCCTCTGAGAGCTGCTCTGCTGTGATTGGTCAGAAACCAAACGCTCATTATCATATCTGAATCTCAGCTCTGATACGAACAGTAACGATGGCGTCGGTTTCACCGTATCAATCTCAGCAGAAAACAGCGTCTTCTCGACACGAACGACACGAACCAAACTCTTCCAGTCTCTGACACAACTACAGTGATTGAGGGCGGGGCAGAGAGACGCTGATCAGCCAATGAGCTGGCAGTATGCAAATTAGTTACATTGTTACATTGAAGTGAGACTGAATTACTGGCGACTCGTTTCAGTTCAGAATCGATTCTCTCTTTTAGAGACAAAAACTCATTTATCTTTGAAACTTTACATTCACAAACATCTTCATCACACACTGCAGGAACGATAATATCCGAAAAAAAGCATAATAATTCCTTTTCTGTGTTTGAAGATCAAGGAATCACATGATCTTGATGACTTCCACCTGTGTGTTTCAGGTGCAGTACCAGCGGGGTTTGCAGGAGGTCAAAGGTCACTCCTGCTCAGAGTTGGACACGCCTGAAATGAGGCGTGTGCGGAAATCTCAGGAATCTGTTTCCATGGTAGCAGGACTGCGGCCACGCCTGCGTGTGACATCACAGCATTAACACGTGACTGACACATCACACGGGTGACGAGCGATGACACGCGTGTGCTAATAAAGTCTCACAACTGTGTGTGTGTGTGTTTATCAGAGACCAAACGCACCTTAACAGACACCTGTGTGTGTGTGTGTGTTATTGTGATGATGTGTGTGTGTGTGTGTGTGTGTGTGTTATTGTGATGATGTGTGTGTGTGTGTGTGTGTGTGTGTGTGTGTTATTGTGACGCTGTGTGTGACGCTCTCTGTGTGTCTCTCAGGCCAAATATCACGAGGAGTTCGAGCGCACGCGGGGTCGAGGCGCCACACACACCCTCGATGAGCAGCACATGGCGCGTCTCCATGGAGACCAGGTGGGCGGCGGTTACCATGGCGTCCAGCCGCAGGTGGTTGAGATGGACCGCAGATCAGGAGGAGCCGCTGGTCAGTCCATCATAACAACTCTTGAATATTCATGAGGGCATTATTCAGAAATCATTCTAATATGATGATTTGCTGCTCAGGAAACATTTATGATTATTATCAATGTTGAAAACAGTCATATTTCTGTGGAAAACGTCATGAATTTTATTTTTCAGGATTTTTTGATGAATAGAAAGTTCAGTATTTATTTGAAACAGAATCTTTTGTAACATTATAAATGTCCGTCTTTGATGAATTAAAGTAGTAATGATTTACTGAGCCCAAACGTCTGGACGCTAGTGTACAAACATATTCCTGAAGCTGCTGATTGATCAAACCGTCTCGACCTTTGACCTGTGTGTTGTGCTGAAGAGCTGAAGGTCTGGAGGACTGATCCGGGATCCATCTTTGACTTTGACCCGGTGGAGGACAATATTCAGTCCAGAAGCCTGCGCAGGATGACCGGTACTGCAGACGCACCAACAGCCCGATAGAATGACCGTCAGCGGCGGATCATGTGTGTCGTAACGCTGTGTGTGTGTGTGTGTGTGTGTGTGTGTGTGTGTGTGTGTGTGTGTTAGAGTGCGTCCCGCAGCAGCCGTCTGCGCAGTCGGTGTGCAGCTCTCTGGGTTCAGAGCTCTGGGCCGATCGCAGCGCGTCCGTCTGCAGCAGATCCAGTTCAGGCAAGATCACGCGTGTGTTTGAGCTCCGGCGTCACCTTCCCATGATCCTCTTCCCGATCGTGACACACACTAACCTGTTTTCACTCCCAGTAAAGCACTTCGATCACAGTTTGTGTGTGAGAGCAGATCAAGCGTCCGCGTTCTTCACCGTCACGTTTGAGTCGTTTCGCTGGATCACTGACGGTGTTTGACTGATGTTTGTCCATCATACAGGTGTTTACCAGCAGCAATCCCATCATCCTCAGCAGTTCCAGCAGGGATACGGACACATGCAGGCCGTCCGCAGCGTTCAGTCTCCTCCGCACGCCGCCAGCATGGTGAGAGAAACACACGTGTCTTCCTTCACAGAAAATATCTGATGCAAACGTCAGTGTCAGCTCTACAGACGACAGTACAGTCATTATTCAGATCAGTTCATGACGTTATTTTTATGTGAATTTTGGAGGATGGAAACAGCGAGATGCGCATAAAATCTTAAAATTAGCATTAAAAAAAACATATGCACTCAATAGAGCGAAGCCGTCGTGTTTCGGAAGTAAAAACTCCATTTATTTTCTCCACATGGAAATTGATTTTTAACAATAACTTATAAATCTTTAAAGACAGCTTTACTGTGACCTACGAGGTTGTTAATCGATGATATTTGCTTCTGTTAAATTATTTTTAAATTATTATTCTGTTAAATTATCATCTGTTTGCATTATTTTAACTTATTTTTAAAATAATCATGTTTAACAGCTGAAGTCGTGGTGAAAAACTACATTACCCATGATGCTGTTCAGAAATTCCACCAATCAGAGTCGTCACAGGCAAGCTTGTTAGCTCCGCCCACTCCCATGAAGCACTGCGAATGATGTAATGAGTTGATCTCTCTACGCTCTCAAAATAATTAAATGATTGCATATTTATGCATAATAAACTTAAAATATATTGTTTCTATGAATATATTCAACACTTTTAATCCGATTACACTGTTCGCAATGCATCGTCTTGTACCTTTGCGTTTTTTCCGATTTTCAAATGTTTGCAATGATTCTCCTCGTTCATTTCATGGCAAATTAAACACTTTTTTTTAAATCCCTATGGGAGATATAAATAATAAAAAAATACTTCCGGAACCGACGCCGCTAATGCACTGTGATACTTTTCATCCGATAAGACATGCGTATAAACTACGATGGAAACACATTCACTGAATAAATCCCTCAAAAACTCATGTGACTTTGCCTCAGCAGAGGCTGTGATTGGATAACTGGACTAACCAGCGGACCAATCGCATCGCAGCGTCTCAAATGTTGGTTTGGTGGTTCTGAAACGTCCGAGTCAAAGTCTGTCATCAGAATGATTTGGTTTGATTCCTCCAGAAGCGTCTCACACGATTGTGTTCCCGAACACCAGCATCCGAACGCAAGATCACATGACAGCGTTTATTGTGTTTCGTCTGACGCTCTGAAACCAACTCATTTATGATGGAGGAGAAAAGAGCCCGATTGAAGAAACGTACACTTTTATTAATATTTTTATTATATTTAAAATACTAATATTTTGCGCCAATTTCCCAGAAAGTGGCGATTTTGTTCTCTCGAACACATGGGATGAAAACACTGGATTCGCAAATGTTTTATGCCATATACCAATTTTGCGCTTAAATTTAAGTTAAATTCGCAACTTTGAATGGAAACACAACTATTGATGGCTGCTTTGCACCAGTTTCTCAGGTTTTGTTCTCTTGAACACATGCTTTATTCTCAGATGTTTCATCGTCGCACAGCTTTGGCTGGAGACACAGTTATTCCCTGAATGTGTGTGTAACTGCACGTTTGTTCCTGTAGAGGGTGTATCGAGCGCTGTACGATTACGCGGCTCAGGATCACGACGAGGTGTCCTTCCGTGATGGTGACGTGATCATTAACGCTCAGCCCATCGACGAGGGATGGATGTTCGGCACCGTGCAGCGGACGGGGAAGTCCGGCATGCTTCCCGCCAACTACGTGGAGTGCTTCAACTGAGTCTTTACGTCTCACACATTAACCTGAGCGAAGTGACGTCAGCTGATAGAAGACTGATTATTATATTCTGGGCATGAGCATGAAAATCCGATTCATGATGAAATGAAGGTTGATGATCATTTCGTTTGATGAGATTTTCTTTCTTTAACCTTCTTATTTTAAATGTTGGCAAGCAAGCAGTGCTTGTCGAGTAATTCACACTAATTATCTTTTTCACAGATTTTTATTTGTAATTATGAAGCATGACAATGAGATTTACATTGTACATCATTTTAATAAGCGTTTATTTAGGTGTCCCACTAGCGAGTGCAGAATAAACTAGTAACGTTAAGGATGTAAATTCAGGTTGAATTGAGAGGATTTCTGGAGGTTAAACAGTCTCTTGATGTTTTGATGGGGAAAATCGAATGAATCTGCGTTTGTCAAGCTGCACAAAAGCCATTTGATGTTGAAAACAATCACCTCCTGTATGTAGAAACAATGCTCTTTTTCTGATGTTTGTGTTGATTTTCAGTAATGTGTGTTTGTGTGATGAGCTAAAACCTTAAAGAATGACTGGCCCTTTAAATCACTTATGAATCTCTGATTATGCTGTATTATCCCCACATATATGGGTTAAAGCTTTTTACCATCTTGTTTTCTTTCAGTTAGCACAGGTTTAGTGTTTCAGATCCGAAAAGAAACAAAACCTGCTAAAAAACTATGGAAGACGCACCTCAAAATGGCGCTGATTTGGGACACGATTCTGCGCAGTAGTGAGCGTGAAGTGAGATCGCGCGCCATCAAGGCCCCGCCCACACTCCCGTTCAGTACAGTCATGTCCGTCATGTCCCTTATGACAATTTCACTCGGCGGCCATCTTTGAAACGCCTCTCGGGCATTCATGTGCAGCTGTTTGCCAAGCTTTCGATTAAGTTTCATATTTGAAATCACCAATGAAATCTGACAACAACTGTGTCAGATCATGAATCTCGAATCATGACAAAAAACTGTATTTTTCAGGCTGGATCAAGCTGCGCGTCTCGTGCCTCATTTAACGGCCGCTGCAGTGACGCAATGACTTTATCAATCAGCGATTGGCTCTTATTTAGAAGGCGGGACTTATTCCGCCATATTGCGCATTTACGTCTGTTCTTTTATAGCGTTTGGTACAGTTTACCACAGAACAACTCATTATATCCGTGTGAAATAAACAGTTATGGAAAAGTAGAGGTTTAAAGATAAAGCTCCAATCTCCTCCCGAAAATCCAGAATAAAGTCCTCAATGACTACACTCAGAGAAGCTGTCAATCACAGCTGTCAATCATGACGTCACACTCCCGCCCCTTTTCAGCGCTGCGCTCATCTTTTGACTTCCGGTTTGTATTTCCACAGGGATCTTACATATTTATGAATGAAATGCTCGTTTAAAAATCTTCTCGGTCTCCTGACATCTGATTTACACATTACAATGCTCATGATAACTTTCATTAACTTTACAACAGGCGCGCTTGTTCCTCTGGCACATAAGGTCCATAGCATCAAATAACTAGCTAAAACCAAACTTATTTTAAAAAACGAACACTTGAACTTATATTAAAAAAAATATTTGAAATGTAATTTAATTGTTTAGTTTGTCTCAGGTCCAATTAAATTACGTGGAGAGGGCGGGGAATTTGACCTATACTGGGACCAACCACCTGGGGGCGATCGAGACACTTTGGCTTCACTTTTGATGCGAACTGAAAGAAAACAAGTTGATAAAAAGATTAAACCCAATATTTGGCAATAACATAACCAGAGATTTACAAGCAGTTTTTGTAGGCGGGACATTTTTTTGACCCGGAACACCACAAGTCTAACAAGATAAGAGGAAAAAAGCACAAACATGTTTTGTGAAATGGTTCTGTTCATCACAAACACGTTATCTTGAACTGATTTGCTTTATTTACTCAGTCACGTGTTCATCTGTCATCTGATGTCATCATGATAAAGAATCGATCATGTGCTGACAGAACTGATTTAATTTGCTCTGATATAGTTAGGGTTAGCCTGAAATCCTGCGCAATTCTGTCAAACACTGGGAAGAATAAAGTAGGTGATGGACAGTATGAGATGTTCTGGAGAGTTCAGGGTTTGGGACTGAAGTTTTACTGTGTTTTTCACTTTGATTTACTTAATTATAAATTCTCTTTTGATCTATTTACCCACATCACTGTCTTCTGTTAACATTATTTGACTTGTAGTGTTTCACAGTTATTGAAATTATAATAATAATAAAAAGGCTTTGTCCGGCGTTTTGTCTGATTTATAGTCTGATTGAACGAGTTTCCACAGAAAACGACACGTATCTCTGTGCGTGTGACGTCAGCAGTTCAGGATGAGGCGCATGCGCAGTGAGTGCGAGCGACGCAACTAAGAACTGTTCCTGTTTCCTCCTCCAGGAGGCGCTGAGCGGATCAGAAAACAATCCAAGTATTCAAATCGGCGCTTTCTTTGTTTGTTTTATTGTGGTATTTGCACATTAAACAGTATAATCTTTTACTTATTCCAACAAATCGAATACATGAACTGCAGCAAGCTGCTCAAAATCCATATCCAGTAATCGCAAATCACTGTGAAAAGTAACAGCTATCACGTGACAACGCCGTCCGTCCGCTGACGCCGCGGCGCTATGAAAAATATTTTACACCCGAATAATGACAATGAGAAACTTTAAAACGAACTGAACTCAAAATACAAAAGCGAATAGCTAAAAATAAAATATTTAAAAACGCAAACCCATCGAAAGCCCCGCCCATTGTCAGAATATGTCGCGCTCATTTGATTTCTATGTCGACACGTGTCTCTGTGCGTGAGACGTCATCAATATCCCGGATGAGGCGCAGGCGCAGTGCAGCTGATCGTCAGTGTGGCTCATTCAGCAGTGCTTCTCTCTCGCGGATCCTCATTTAATCTCAATATTTCCTCATTTGCTTCTCATTATCGTCTCTCAGAAGTCATGAAGCTGCTGCAGAAGCTGCTGCTGCTGCTCTTACTGGCGTTTCCGGCGACGCTCCTCCTGAAGGGTGAGTTTATCGTGTTCGATCAGGCCGCGCGCGCTAAAGTCTCTTTATATAAAGTAATGATCGATAACTCGATCACAGCTCATCAATAACCGGCATTAGAGGCGCATTGTGACCCGTTTGTGCTCTTTTGGACGCAGTAGAGAGTGTGTGAGTGTGTGTGCTGCTGTGTGACGTGTCCTTCATCTCACACACACACTCACTGTAAACACACACTAGTGCAGAGATTTAAGTGTTATTAAGTGTGTGTAAATGCGAATTTATATTAGTATCTCACACATTATCTGATTCGAGTCTTCAAACTTCATTTAAACTCTGAATATTTGCTCTTAATGACATTAAAATACATTGATTCTGCTGTATGAAGCTCTGCACGTTTACAGTGTCCACTTACTATAGTAATAACATATTAAATTATTCATATTACACTGATTTCAGTGCGGTGTGAGTGTGTGTTAGACGTCATAATGATCTCCAGATGTGTGTGTGTGTGTGTGTGTGTGTGTGTGTGTGTGTGTGTGTGTTCCAGGTCCGGTCGTGTCCGCACAGGATGCCACTGAGGAAGAGGAGGCTGTGGATGAAGATGGTGCGGATGATGTGATGGCTGAGGATGAGGATGATGAAGCTGAGGTGGAGGACGATGACAACACTGAACTAGTAAGAGAACGAGCTTTAACCTGTCGTCGTCTAGCGCTCGTGAAGACGCTCATGTTGTCATCTCTTCTTCTCTCAGACTGAAGAAAAGGAGGAAGAGGAGGAAGAAGCTCTGGTGGGCGAGATGAAGGCTTCACCCAACGCCGACACCACCATCCTCTTCGTCAAAGGAGAAGGTGAACGAGTCGATCGCACACAATCTGGCCTTCTGATTGATCGTTTAGACCAGTGGTTTTCAACCTTACTGATAATTAAAATAATTGTTAATGTATGTAAAAATGTTTAATGAGTAGAGCGTGTTCGCTGTGTTGAGAATAAACCACCCGTTGATCTGATACAGTGATGTAAACATGGATGAATGATCAACAGGGTCGCTGAAAAGGACAAAAGCAGATGATTCTTCATCTACAAGTAAGAATGAATCTACAGCAATGCCTGACATCAAAAAGACTAAAAATAAAGCTAAATGAAGAAGACTTTTACTTTTAAACAACACCAACCTTACTTTAGTTTGTGCTTTTATCTCGAGACTCGATCGATTGATTAATTAAAGGGTTAGTTCACCCAAAAATTAAAATAATGTCATTAATTACTCCCCCTCATGTCGTTCCACACCCGTAAGACCTTCGTTCATCTTCAGAACACAAATTACGATATTTTTGATGAAATCCGATGGCTCAGTGAGGCCTGAGCAATGACATTTCCTCTCTCAAGATCCATTAATGTACTAAAAACATATTTAAATCAGTTCATGTGAGTACAGTGGTTCAATATTAATATTATAAAGCCACGTGAATATTTTTGGTGCACCAAAAAAACAAAATAACGACTTATATAGTGATGGCCGATTTCAAAACACTGCTTCAGGAAGCTTCGGAGCGTTATGAATCAGTGTGTCGACAATATTGAACCACTGTTTTTAGTACATCAATGGATCTTGAGAGAGGAAATGTCATTGCTGGCTATGCAGGCCTCACTGAGCCATCGGATTTCATCAAAAATATCTTAATTTGTGTTCTGAAGATGAACGAAGGTCTTACGGGTGTGGAACGACATGAGGGTGAGTAATAAATGACATTATTTTCATTTTTGGGTGAACTAACCCTTTAAGCACCTCAAATGAAAGCTGTAATACTGCGTTTGTGTTCAGTGCTGAATTCTGCAAGCTTGCAAATCATCTAAACTTTAACAAATAAAGTGTAGACACGATGTAAAGAGTTATTGCTTCATCGCTTAACTGCCTCAAACATGCTGCAAATGTGCAATTCAGTCCCAAAATTGCAGTGATTGACACACTGACCAAAGCAACAGACGTCTGATATATATATATATATATATGTGTGCATTAAGGCTCTGGAGCTCTCTAACATTATCTGCATGTTCTGTTCATTGCCAGTTTATTCAGTAAAGACCGTTAACAATCTCCAACACGAGTCTGTTAAAATCCCTGGAGAAGGTTGGGAACCACTGGTTTAGACTTCAAGTAAAAGTCTTTTAGTATAATTGTACAAACGTCCTCCAGCTCGAGTCTTTTTGCTGTGAAATCTGCACTGATTTTCATCCAGTAAACGTAAGAATAACTTTGATATTGTTAGTAATATTTCATCTGGACTGAAGCGGCTTCGGTTTACTTGATTATCCAGACGTCATTTATTAGAAAAATCATGAGTTATCAAATATGATCATGTTCATCTCTCAATCATCATCGTATTTCATTGCATTATATGAAACTGCAGATCTTTGATCATTTAAAGTCCCCCGGCCTGTAGATGAAACTCATCTCTGATCACCAAAAGTTTTTTTTTTTCCCCTTCATGCCTTAAAATAGTTTGAATGTAACTCGACACCCTTGCCTCATTTAGTATGTGTGGTTCTATGAATATGTAAATTAGCCACGCCTTCCTCACACCAGTTCAGACGTGATTGGTTAAGTGATTTCAGAGCGTGTCTCACTGGCGTTTTTAAAGAGAAAATACTCAGTAATGGTGTTGACTGAATTTGCACATGGTTTTTTAAACACCACAGACACATAAACAACATTAAAAACCTCAGGGGGACTTTAAATATCATCTTACATATTATTAAAACATATTATTGGCAGATGTTGATATTTATATGCATTCATTGTATCTGTTATAAAGATTTGACTGATTTACGATCATCATCTGCAGCAAACGGCATATTTTTGCTCAGTTTGAGCTTCTGAATATTAAACGAAGCTGTTTTTCCTCCATATTCTCATTTTATGAGCCTTAAAACTTGATCTTTTCAACAAAAGCACATGTGAACCTGCCTGAAGCTTCACTGAACTGTTCCATTTGTGACGTTCACATGAGCGCTTCTCTTCTGTCGGCTTCATTTCCTCTCTCTGAACGGCAGATTTTCCCGCCAACAACATCGTGAAGTTCCTGCTGGGATTCACCAACAAAGGCTCGGAGAACTTCATCGTGGACTCTCTGGACGCCTCGTTCCGCTACCCACAGGACTTCCAGTTCTACATCCAGAACTTCACGGCTCTTCAGCTGGGGACGGAGGTTCCTCCGCAGCGCCAGGCCACGTTCGAGTACTCCTTCATCCCGGCCGAGCCCATGGGCGGACGCCCCTTCGGCCTGGTCATCAACCTCAACTACAGGGACAGCAGCGTGAGTCTCGCCCACTTCCTCTTTCCCTGCTGCTTCCTTCCTGTTTCTCACCGGGCTCCACCGGGCTCCGCTCTGTTTCAGGGTAACGTGTTCCAGGACGCCGTGTTCAACCAGACGGTCACCATCACCGAGAGAGAGGACGGGCTGGACGGAGAGACGTGAGGCTTTACTGAGGCTCTTGTGTGTGTTTGAGCAGCAGGTGGCGCTGTGCTCACGTGTGTCTGTGTGTCTCCTCAGGATCTTCATGTACGTGTTCCTGTCGGGCCTCGGCCTGCTGCTGGTGGTCGGCCTTCATCAGCTGCTCGAGTCACGCAAGGTGAGACGCTCATCATCATCATCATGATCAGCTGATTGAGTCTTCACACAGAAGATCAGAGTTTGACTGACGTGTGTGTGTGTGTGTGTGTGTGTGTGTGCGTGTGTGTGCGCAGAGGAGGCGGCCGGCGGCTAAAGTCGAGATGGGAACCTCCAATCACAATGATGTGGACATGAGCTGGATCCCACAGGAAACACTCAACCAGATCAGTGAGTTTCAGCCAATCACAGTCCGCCTGCTTCACCAAACGCTCCTCCACCTGTTCTTGAAAGGCCAATCGTTAATAAAATTAATGAATTATTTATAAAGCTGAAAATGAATACGATTAATTATATTAAAATGGATAAAATATATTGTGCAGCACAATTACTCAAAATAAAACTGAAGCGGCGTTTTGTTTTATTAAATTAGCATTATTTAATCAGACATTAATCTCACAAACTCTGATTATTGTGTTTGAGATCACTTTAATTACACTTCTGCCTTATTTATTGACACATTTGCATAATTTCCAACATTTTTATGGAGGGAAGCCCAACAAAATAAAAGCTCAATGATGTGAACGTGAGAATTAGTATTATAAGTTTCAGTGTCAAATAAGATTATTATAATTATCATCAAATATTCATTTTTAATTTTTATTTGACTGTACAATTATAATTTCAACAGTAATATAGTTTTTGTTTTCATTTTTTATATTTAGAGGTAAAAATCATAATTCTAATTATTATTGTGTTATGCAATATAATGTTTGCCCTATAAATATAATTTAACAATATAAACAATTAAAATAAAATGCCATTAAAAAAGATTAGAGATTTTTATTATTTAATTAAAAAGATGATATATTATTTATTAATATTGTTATTATAATTATTATTATTCATTTAAAAATATTTGATATTTTAAATTAAAAAGATTTATTATTATTATTATTATTATTATTTGAGATTGTTATTTTTAATCTAAAAAGATGAGATTATTATTATTTGAGATGATTATTCATTTATTATATAATATTATTTATAAAATTGAGTTATTATTAATTAAAAATGAGTTTTTATTAGTAGTAGTATTTGAGATTATTATTATAAAAAAATTATCATTATTATTATTATTATTATTATTATTATTATATTATATTATTTATTTATTATTATTATTATTATTTTTAATGTAAAAGATTAGATATTTGAGATTATAATTATTTTAAATAAAAATGAGTTATTTTTATTAGTAGTAGTATTTGAGATTATTATAAAAAAGATGAGATATTATTATTATTATTATATTATTATTAATGATAAATGATAATAATCAAAAAATAATCCATTTTAATTTAAAAATATTTTTTGATATTATTATTATTATTATTATTATTATGATCTAATTAAAAAATAACTTATTTTTAATTAAAAAAGATGAGATTATTTGATTATTATTATTATTATTGTTGTTAAAGATTTTATGTGTTTACCTTCATGTCATGTGACCTCAGTGTGGTTAAATGGCTGAATGACCTCAGGTCAGAGGTCAGGGTTGGTCTGATGTGAGTCTGCTCTTGTTCTTCTGACCTCACGCTGCTCTTTCTCTCTTTATTTCCTCTGGCCGGTCAGTGGCGAGTCGGCGAGGTGAGCGCTTCATTTCCTGTCTGTCTGTCTGTCTGTCTGTGGTCAGCGATGTGTTTCAGTGCTGGTCATGTGAGTGTGTCACTGACGCTGCTCTGTGTGTCTCAGATAAAGCGTCTCCCAGACGATCTCCACGCAAGAGGACCCAGAAACGCTCGGCCGGATCAGACGAGTGAAGAGCCTTCGTCACGCTCTGTGTTTACAGTGAGACGACGATCCCGTCCATCACTGGACGCCAGCAGAGACTGATGCACACACACATTACACACACACATTACACACACACACACACACACACACACATTACACACACACACACACACACACACACACATTACACACACACACACACACACACACATTACACACACACACACACACACACACGGCCCTGTTTTTTAAAGTGTAAGTGAGCGAGGAGTCGCGCCGCTGAAGCTTCTGTAGGTTTGGTTTATTTTTTAAATTGCCAGTCGTTACTTTGAACATATTCACTCGCTTGTTTTTCTCTGGATGAGTTTGAGGATTTCTGGGATGCGTTTGAGCCACTCGAGAGCAGCTCTGCTTCTGCTGTTTCTTCCGTTCAGTCCATGAGTTTAGACTGATTTTAACGAATCATGTGCCTGGGTTCGTTCACGAGCGTGAGCGCCGGCTGATGCTGCAGGACCGACTCGATTCCTGGCGGTTCTTCCTCCTCACATGAATTTCAGGAAGGAGGAAAACCGTTTTTGTCTTTTTGTTTTGATGTTTTTCTGATCAATCTAATAAAGTGACGGTATTATGAGCGAGTGCTGATGTACAGTTCTACTTGTACTTAAATAAAAATAAACTGAAATGAACGAATGCTTCGTGTCTGTGTGATCATGTGATTGTGTCAGATTTACAGCCGTCATGTTTCGCACGTCCTCCTGCTGAATTCACGTGTAATCATTAATAATGGAAATATTTGAGCATGATTGTTTAATCTTATCTGAACACGTGAACTTTACCTTCCTGCTTCTTTCCATCCAGTGATTGTGCGGCTTTATTCCTCATATCTGTCCTGCGTTTATGATGGAAAACTCTCATTAACAGGCCTGTCACTCACTTGATCGTTAAACTTTCATAATGATCATGTTTTCATAAGATCTGTCAATCAGCAGATGAACAGTTTGTTCAAAAACAAAAAAGTGAAATTGTGTTTTTACTGGGATTCTTCTGTGGACACTGACAGAATAAAGCCAATATTATTATAGTGAGCTCCTTTAAATATTAATATTGATATGCATTTCATTGATCACATGATCATCATCAATGGAACATGTTAATCAAATGTTTGAGTTGATGTTCTAACGATTTGTTTCTGAACGTTCTCATGATGTCTGAAGAATGATGGAATTGAATGTTTTGAACTTTTTGAAAACATTTTAAAAACGTTTTGAGAACGTTCAGAAATAAAATTTTAACACTTCATGTTAAACCTTCTTAGAACATATATATATATATATTTAGCGACTTTTAAAGCCAGCTGACTTTTGTGATAATTTAGTTTTTAATGTCATAATTTCAACTTTTTATGTTATGATTTATCTTATCTCGCCTTTTTATGCAATAATTTCGACTGTAAATGTCAGTTTAGTTTGTCATTTTTGACTTTCTGTAATCAATAATTTTGACTTGTCAATGAAATTAAAAAGTAAAAACTGACATTTAGTCACAATTTCTATCTAATCATAATTTTGACTTTCATTTTTGACTAATAATTTCGACTGTAAATGTAATTTTGTGTTATAAAATGGACTTTGTCACATTCTCGACTTGTCATAATTTTGATTTGTGTAATATATATAATTGACATTTTGAAAACATTTTAAATGTTTTGAGAATGTTCAGAAATAACATTTTGAACACTTGATGTTAACAAACATATATTTGACAGGTTTGATGTTTTTATAAGACACGTGCAGTTACAGACACAGTTACAAAACATTTACTGTGGGATCTTAATAAATCCTTATCATCATCATCATCATCATCATTATTGAGGAATATTATGTCAATCATCTGTATCTCTGCAGGCCAAAGTGAACTGATACAGAGTCTCGCTCTGCTGGTGTGTGAGTGTTTATGGAGGACGGTGACGTGTGTGTCACCTGTGCAGGTATATAAGAGCGTCTGAACGGGTTCCTGCTCATCTTCATCTTCATCATGAGGGGTCTGGTTCTGCTCTTCATCAGCGGTGTGTTCTGCAGCATCAGCGCTCAGCCTCGACCCTGCGGTGATTCCTTCATTCACTCACTCATCATTATTATTTCATCATTAAACTCTTGATTAACGAGCTGTTTCCCTCTAGAGTCTCCGGCTCAGTATGTGGGCAGCATGTCTATGGTGAGGGAATCCTCTTCATCCATTCACACTCTTCTCAACAAAACTCTAAAAGAGTGCATTTTAATTGGCACTGGCGAAATTATGACTCAAAAAGTCAATTATGACATACAAAGTTTTAATTATGAGATTAAAAGTCTACTTTGTGTCATAATTATGACTAATTTACTAATTAATAATTTAGACTTTTTATTAGTCATTTCAACTTGTCATAATTTTGCCTTTTTAATGTCATAATTCAGAATTTTTATGCAATAATTTCAAATGTAAATGTCATTTTGACTTTTTAAAACTTTTAAAGTCAACTGACTTTTTGTCATAATTAATTTTTTAATGTCATAATTTTTACTTTTTATGTTGATATTTTGACTTTGTCATATCTCACCTTTTTATGTAATCATTTAAACTATAAATGTCACACTTTTGTGCAATTTTTATGCAGTAATTTCGACTGTAAATGTGATCATTTTAACTTGTTATAATTATGACTTTTTCCTCATATTCTCAACAGTAAATGTCAATTTTGGCTTTTTACTATTTTAATTATGACTTAAATTTTTGTCATGATTTCGTTTCACTGTCTTAATTTTGACTTTTTAGTGTTGTGATTATGACTTTTTGTAATAATTTCAATCTAGTATGTCATAATTTTAATTTTTCTCATAATCCTTATTTATGCAATAATTTTGTCTGTAAATGTCATAATTTTGACTTTTTGCTATTGTAATTATTACTTAAATTTTTGTCATGATTTCGTTTTAGTAGGCCTGTCAATTTTGACTTTTATGTCATAATTCAGAATTTTTATTCAATAATTTCAAATGTAAACGTCATTTTGACTTTTTTGACTCATAATGACTTTTAAAGTCAACTTTTTATGTTGATATTTTGACTTTTTTATGTCATATCTCGCCATTTTTTATGTAATCATTTAAACTATAAATATCACAATTTTTGCAAAATTTTCTTGCAATTTTTATGCAATAATTTTGACTGTAAATATGATAATTTTAATTTGACATTTTCCTCATATTCTCGACGGTAAATGTCAATTTGGACTTTTTGCTATTGTAATTATGACTTAAATTTTTGCCATGATTTCATTTTACTATGCCATAATTTCAACATAATTTTGTATGTCATTTTTTTGCCATAATTTAGTTTTTAATGCCATAATTTCAATTTTTTATGTTATGATTTGTTTTTATCTTGCCTGTTTATGCAATAATTTCAACTGTAAATGTCATAATGTTTTTCATTTGTCATTGTCTTTGACTTTTTATGTAATCATTTTTACTTTTTAATAACATAATTTCGACTTATTGTCATAATTTTGACTTTTTATGCAATAATTTCGACTTTAAATGTCAATTTTTACTTTTTAATGTCATAATTTGACTTAAGTCATAATTTCGACTTTTATGTAATCTAACCATAATTGTGACTGTCAACATTACATTTACAGTCAACTGTTTATGTAATAATTTCGACTGTAAATGTAATTTTGACTTGTTATCAGATTGACTCTCATATTCTCGACGTTTTGAGTCGTAACTGTGACGTCACTCAAGCATGGCGTGTTTTTGCTGTTTGTCCTCCAGACGGCCGCTGATGGAATCATCACCTCCGCCGCCACATACTCGTACGACGCTCACGCTCAGCAGATCCGCGTCAGAAACTACATGACCATCTTCAACGAGACCATCCTGATGGATCTGCTCATGCACTTCAAACAGGTGACTAAACCGACCAATCCACTCGCACACGCCACTGAGGATCCGTTCGTCAGAGAACCTTCAGTGATCAGAACTTAGTGTGAAGAACATTTGAATGATTGGAAAGATTCCACGGATGTTAAAGGTTCCTCATGGGACCATCAGAAGCTCTCATGAACATCTGGGTTGGATTCGTTCTTCACAGTGATGTAACTCTGGTTCACAGGGCGTGATGTACGAGATCGATTACTCGCGCCTGCGGTGTGAGAAGAAGGCTCTGGAGACGTCCTTCCACCCCACACGGGTCCCGGCCGACGCCGCCTTCATGGGTCAGGTGATCCTGGGAACCACGTCCGTTGCCGGCCTGGGTCTGTTGACCAACTCCTGGGTCGGAGAGATTCCAGAGATCCAGGGTGAGATGAGTGTCTCGTATCTGAGGACATTTGTTGTTGTTTATTACTGTGAGTCTGTAGAATCAGTTCCTGCTCTGAAGAGCTCTACAGGAGACGTTTAACTCTGATCGTGTGTCTCGTCTTCAGCTCAGTACATGCTGACCTTCGCCGAGTTCACCTGCCTGCCCATCAGCGCGTCCGTCTTCACGCCGCAGACCGGGTGGATCACTATGAGGTCCAACACACACACACACACACACACACACACACACACACACACACACACACACCACCATCAGTGTTTAATATTTCATTAATGTCTCTCTGGTTTCTCAGCTTCTACAATCATCTGCTGGGCGTCCAGAACCCTCAAGACTTCGTCCCGCCGTTCTTCTGTCCCGCATCGGCTTCAGACGAACATCTGCCCAAGACCAACTTCCTGAAGGCCGTCCGTCCGTCTCCGTCTAAAGACCAGGACTCCAGCAGGAAGAACTGATCTTTAAGATGTTCTGATCTCTGTCCGCAGTGAATAAACTCAAACATCTTCATCAGAAGGTTTAATGTCTTCATTTCGACTCCATCTGGAGCTTCTGAAGGACGTTTCCAAACACAGAAATATAAAACACTGAACCGTTCAGTCACTGAAGACTCGTGAACCCTGAACACACTCATGATCGTGCGTGAAAGCATCTATTGATATGTATTTCATTGATCACATGATATGTAATAAAACAATGAAGATCTGACCTGAACGACAGATATGCATCATATCAAGTTCATTAGCTGGTGTTAAAACTGCATAAACCAAAAGAATGTGTAAAAATTGAATTGCATATAACATTTCAAATACATAAATCTTAAATTTATGCCTAAATATTATTTAGAGTGTGTTGAACAGATTCAGTAAATCTCTGAATCTTCATCATATCATGTTTTACCAGATACATTTACAGAATTACAGCCAAAATCCTGATTATCATCATCATTATTACTGAAATGATTATTTTATAAAGCTGAAATAACTCATTCATCACGTGAGTTTTTGAACAATATTTCAATCATTTTTCAGTGTGAATCTTGTTCAGATGGCGTGCTGAACTTGATCTGCTGTTTCTCGTTTTGTGAAATCCCACGATGACATCATTCAACAGGAAGTTGCATCATTGTTACAGCAGTAATGATCAGTGTTCGTTTGGTTCCTCGTCTTACAAACACATTAAACACGAGCAGAATCCACCCGCTCTGATTCCATTTTCATGCTTTCGTCCCCAAAACATTATCATTTTATTTTTATTTCCTGTTTGTTTTCTTATTCAAAGTCATTTTTGTGTATTATCACTGTCTGAAACGAACTAAAACTTAATAATTGCACTTAAAAGATAAAGAACAGACAAGAAACTAAAATACTCGAGTGAAAGTTAAACGTTTCCACATTCAAATAGTAAAAAGTGAAGCTTTTCTGAAATTCACTGCTGAAATCAATCAGTTTTCTCATTTTCATGAACTTTCAAACTCAAAGCAATATTTTGAAATTCTTGCCTGAATTTTGATCATTTCTGTCATTTTTATCAGATATTTTGATTTCAGTTTCAGTTTAGTTCCCAAGGCAACATTTCTCATTTCTAAAGGATTTATTTTATTTCAGTTCATGTTTTTTCAGTAGTTTTGGTTTCAGTGCATTGCATCATGGGATACAGTCCTCTCAGAAAACACACCAACCACAGCTTTGGCAGATATAGATATGTATTTATAGTTTTCTTTTTTTTTTTTCATACCAGATAAATAAAAAGTTAACAATACAATCTGGTCACTATTACATGTCGAGTCCGTGTGATAATAATGACCAAATCAAAGCATGATTGTCACTCAGTGTGCTTCACAAAAATCAGTCAATGAATAAATTATCTGGCCAACTTCAACTATTTACAGTATAAACAAACGATCACGAACACGAGCTTTGGATCTTCGGACGATTTCAGCAGTTTCTCCATCATCGTTCCACACAAACACACAATATGAGGATATGACTGTACATGCCGAGAGTTAATAAACCAAAGGACAAAAGCAACCGACGTGAAAACAATGATAGAAACGAACATCCGCGCGACGTGGCATTCCACACAAACACCGACACGTGAGGCTGTGGTCCGGCGAGGAGACGGGAAACGGGAACTGGTCTGCGTTCTCTTCCTCGTGACATCATCAGAGTCTCAGACGTTCCTGCGATTCAGTGTCCGGGGAACAGGAGAAGGTCGAGGAGAAGAACGGGACGCACACTTTACCCAGAATTCAAGTATTCCAGCGCCACTTCATAGCAGAACTTGTACTGATCCTACAGGAGAAACACACACACACACACACCAGCAGGGGTCAGTGTCTGCACACACACTCCAACACACCAGCATTCCCTGATCACTCTGGGAAATAAAGGTGATGTCAGAGAAGAACCTGTTTTCTTATAGTCTCAAAAATAAAGGTTATAAAATCAGGTTTGATGCCATTCCTGGTTCTCCAAAGAACTTTTCAGTGATCAAATCTTAAAGGATTAGTTCACTTTCAAATTAAAATGTCCTGATAATTCACTCTCCTCCATGTCATCCAAGATGTTCATGTGTTTCTTTCTTCAGTGGAAAAGAAATTAAGAGGAAACCATTCCAGGATTTTTCTCCATATAGTGGACTTCACTGGGGTTCAACGGGTTGAAGGTCCAAATGTCAGTTTCAGTGCAGCTTCAAAGAGCTCTACATGATCCCAGACGAGGAATAAGAGTCTTATCTAGAGAAACCATCAGACATTTAATAAAATAAATATACTTTTTAACCACAAATGCTCGTCTTGCACTGCTCTGTGATGCTCCACGCATGACGTAATCATGTTGGAAAGGTCTTGGATGACATGGAGGAGAGTAAATTATCAGGACATTTTCATTCTGAACTGGTTCATTAACAGAACCTTTTTTCCTCCAAACTTGATCATTAATTTAATAATCTAAAGAATCTTGGAAAGGTTTCATGGATGTTAAAATTTCTTCATGGAATCATTGATCCCAATAAATAATCTTTATTTTTCAGAGTGATCGTATAAATGCAGACATGAAACAAACACTAGTATTATTATCTTAAATTAACAAAAAAATGTTTGTCGTTATTTTCTATCATTTCAGAGTCTTTAAAACACTGTGATTTCCACAAATCAAATAAATGTGAATGAAATCACAGAATCCAGTCATAAAAATAGAATTTACAGAATAACAAGTTTTAAAAATTTCTCTGATTACCAAGTTTATAATCTACGATAAGTTTGATGATTTAATACATTATTAAATGTTTTTTGAAATCTTTTTCGATGATAATTAAACAGAACAATTAAAATGCCATGAAAACGACACTGGTGTCACATGACTGAACGCATCATCATCATCACTATGACATCATCATAAGTGAACGATCGTTTGCTTCTGATCTCACATAGACTGACACACATTCAGAAAGTTGATCATGTTCAGTCATTAATGACATCACACGGGTCACATGATGATGTCTGACACTCACCAGCAGATCCACCATGTTGGGTTTGTTGTTTCTCAGTGTTTTGACGGCGTGAAACACGTCGACCGAGTGCTGGTGTCGTAACATCTCACACACGATACTGATGGCACAGAAGGTCCCGCTGCGGCCGCCGCCGTTACTGTACGAACACACACACACACACACACACACACACACACACACACACACACACAAACACACACACACACACACACACACATGTTGTTTTTGAGCTCTACTAGAACAGCTTTTCATAATTTTCCCTCTTATTCTACAAACCCGAAGCTAAAGTCAGTGACATGTAGTGACGTACAGTCAGCAGAACGTCTGTGTGTGTGTGTGTGTGTGTGTGTGAAATGTCCTAGCAGTTTCTGAGTGAGAACAGTGTTTTGCTGAAGTCTCCTCTGTGAACACTAGGTGGCGCTGCAGTACCGTTCACAAACACTAGAGCTCAAATCCCATCATCCCTCCCAGTTCCTCTCAGAGTTTCCGTCTCTCTCATGAACTCCTGCAGAACGTGTTTAATCTGCGGCGGTCGTTCAGTTCGGCGCTCCGAGGGTTTAGAGTCGAGATGTTTATTTCAGGATAAACACGACAGGGAGGAGCGACGAGATGGAATCTGTCTAACGAGGATCATGTGACTCCAGCGGATATCTGGTGCGTTTAAAGTCCCCATGAAATCAAAATTCACATCATTTTTATGGAATATTTCAGTGTTTATTCTGAATGATTTATCGGTTATTGATTTAAATTCATGTTCTGGTAATCTTGAATCAGAATATCTTCCTCTTGCAGCATCTCTTCTCTTCTCTGATGATGAGGGCGGGGCAACCTGTCACTCACATGAGATCCACCAATAGCAAACCACCACCATCCAATCAATTCCCCACAGACAAAATCAAGCCCCGCCCCACATTTGTTCTTGTTTGCAAATCCATTTCCCTCGGATATACGACACAATAGAGAAGAAAAGATGAGTGTAACTATCACTAATGCATGTGTGTGTGTGTGTGTGTGTGTGTGTGTGTGTGTGTGACTCACAGGCAGTGAACGACCGTCCGTCCCTCTCCTCCGTCATACTCCTCCTGCCATTTGTCCACCTGTCGGATGAGCTTGAGGAAGGAGCGTTTGGACACGGGCGTGTCGCGGTACATCGGCCAGCCCAGGAACTGGAACTGCTGCACCATCCGGTACCCGTCCTGCGGCTGAACGCAAACAACACCATCAGATTCATGACGATAAACCCATGAGGAAGTGTGTGTGTGTGTGTGTGTGTGTGTGTGTGTTACGTACCCGTGCGGCGTTATAGATCCGGAATATCCTGCTGATGATGTCCTCCTCCAGATCCGCCGACACAAACTCCACCTGGATGGGGCCGTGACGGTGAACGCCGTTCTCAGGCCAGTACTGCGGACACAACTGAACACAGAGCAGAGACACACACACACACATAGAAATACATACATAAATAAAAGTCAAGTCTAGAAATGTTTTCTAATCAAATCCCAAACACAATTACATGTTCACTTTAAGCATGCAGCTTTTTAATTACTGATTTAAATATGATAAATGTGACTTTAATTCAAGAATAAAGGTTATTAATTAATAATGAATTATATCAATGATTTATATCAATGACAAATCATTAAATTGTAAAAAAAGTTATATATATATATATATATTATAGAAAATATATTCTACAAAATAAAAATATTAATATTATATAAAAATGTACAATTAAAATAAATCAATTTAAAATAAAAACCAAAATAGTTAATAATTAATTATATCAATTAGTTTTTTTAATCAAAGACAAATTAATTAAATCATAAAAATAAGTTCTATAAATTACATATATTATATAAAATATACAATTATTATTATAGAAAATATATTTTTATTATATAAAATAACAGATCAAAATAAAAACACTTACTATTAATTAACTGAACTATAAAAATGTACAATAATTTAAAAATAAAAATGAGCAAATTAATTAATTAATTAATTAATTATATCAATGATTTTTATCAAAGACAAATAATTAAATTATAAACAAATAAGTTACATAAATTATATATTTATGTTACATAAAATATAAAATTATATAAAATAAAAAAATATATGATAAAAAATAATAGATCAACACTTAGTAATAATTAAACCATAAAAATGTATAATTAAAATAAATCATTTTAAAATAAAAACAAGCAAAATAATCAATAATTATATCAATGCATTTTTATCAAAGACAAATAATTAAATCATAAAAATAAGTTACATAAATTATATACTTATATTAAATAAAATCTAAAAATTATTATATAAAATATATAAATAAAAAATATTAATTATATATCAATATAATTTTATTATAATTTTAATTGTATAATATTATTAATTATATATTAATTATATATCTATATATTATAGATCAAAATAAAATACTAATAATTAATTAAGCCATAAAAATGTACAATTAAAATAAAATTAAAATATCATTTTGAAATAAAACAAGCAATTAATAATTAATCATATCAATGATTTTTTATCAAAGATTTATTAATTAATTAAATCATAAAAAAAGTTATATAAGTAAGTTATATATATATATATATATATATATATATATATATATATATATATATATATATATATATATATATATATAAATGTAAAATGATCAATGTTTTATTTCATCAGAGGACCGTGAACCCACTGATGTGTTGTTAATTTACTGATAAAAATCTCTAATAAAGTTGTCGAATCGCTGCTTTATTCCCTTCCCATGGGTTCAGCCTCTGGTCAGGTGTGCGTCTCACCTGCGCGGGGTCCACGTCGTTCAGCATCACGATAGACGTGCAGTGATAGTCCAGCACCAGCCGCCAGAAGTCTTTGACCGTGTTGGGCAGAGGATGCTGGGTGACGATGAACGCAGACGGCTGCTTGTAGCTCTGTGAAGATGATGGAGAGAGAAAAACATCTTATTTCCACCTCACTGTCTGCCTGACTAATCGTCTGGAGAAGTTCTGCGTTCAGCCGCTTGTTTACGCACACGTCCCGTGTTTCATTACCACCGCTGGCACTTCCATTTACTGGAATGAAAACAAATGTGCCGTCGCCTGTTTCACAAACAAACGCTTCCCAGTCGATTGTGTTCCCTCGCTCTTATGGATTGCTCTTAGCCATTTTCCTGACAATGAAATGAATCAATTCCATCTGTTTGTGAATCATTTTCATTGAGCACATAATCGCGTGCGCAGCGATTCACATCTATCAGAGACGTCACGGCGTTACTATAGAGACTCGACTGGAGCTACAGGTAACTAGTCACATGACGTACGTCCATGAGCGCGGCGTTGATGTAGTTGCTGCTCTCTCCGTCGATGGTGATGAGGAAGGGCAGGCAGCGGTCGGGAGGAAGGACGTCCATGCAGCGGTTCTTCTCGTGGTTCCGCGGCAGCAGAGCGATGCTGCAGTCCTCCACGCGTAACGTCGGCGTCACCATGTTCAACGTCTGCCCGAACACACATAACACATTTAAATCATTAAAATCAAACATTATTATTATTATTATTACTCTGAATGAACACTGACCCTGAACTCCTCTTTGATCTGGCTGGAGTTGGTCTGCGGGTCCAAGCGGTTCATGTCGTAATAGACCGAGCGAAGCTGATTGGCCGGGATTGTGGTGTCGCCGCAAAGACACGCCTCCAGGATGGCGTCGTGGATGAACACATACTGCTCCTGAAACATCAATAAATCAATGACAGATCAATTCACCCATCAGAGCTCACCGATATCATCTGAAGCAGCGATCGATGTCGGCCAATCAAACGAGTTTCAGTCATATGTGATGATGTCATATATATCTTCTGTTTATAAATATTTCGTTTTAAATTTTTGTATTAATAATATGTATTTTACATTTTATTTATTAAATATATTTAAATTTGGGTTCAATTTTATTTAGAAATTTTATGGAACACATGTCCCTGAGTGTCGACGGTCATCTCTCGATCAGACTGACCGCTTGACGCAAATCATTCATGAAGTGACATTTTAAATCTGCCTCAGGTTGTTTCTCTTCCTGTGACGGTCAGATGAAGTCTCAGGTTATACATTCATACTTGATTCTGTTCTTCTTTATTGGAACTCAAGAAGTTTAGTCTAGTATGTCTGAGTGGGCGGGGCTGGAGTGAGAGGGCAGCGTGTGATTGGCTGCGGCTGATGTGAGGATGCGTGTGATTGGTTACCTCCGTCTGGACCATGTTGACCCTGCGAGAGCGCAGTTCTCTGACGCAGTTGTAGATGTCCACCACTCCTTCACGCTCCGCCATGTCCAGCATGATGTCGATGACGATGAAGCATCCGGTGCGTCCCGCTCCAGCGCTGAGGACGACAAACACTCGCTTATTTAACAGAACACACGACACGCAGAATGTGTTTGTGAAGACGAGAGGCTCTGAGCGTCACCTGCAGTGCACCACCATCGGCCCCGCGTTGGCCGGACTCTTGGATTTGACCCTGCGGACGAATCCCAGCAGCCCTGTGGCGTGATACGGCACTCCGTGATCCGGCCAGCCGGTGAAGTGAAACTGCCGGATCTCTCTGATCTCATGAGCTCCTCGCTGCAGAAAACACACACACACACACACACACACAGATGAAGTCATGGCATTGTGTAACACACACACACACACACACACAAACACCTACACACACTCTAATACACAAACAGAGATGAAGGCATGGCATTGTGTTCATGCTCTCTCTCTCACACACACACACACACGCACACACACTAGTACTCTCACACTCACACTACACTCTTGCACACTCGTACTCTCACACATTCATAATCTTGTACTCTCGCACTCACATTCTTGCGCACACTCATACTCTCGCACACTCTTGCACACTTGCATTCTCACACACTCATACTCTCGTACACACACTTATACTCACACTCGTACTCTCGCACACTCTTGCACACTTGCATTCTCACACACTCATACTCTCGTACACACACTTATACTTACACTCGTACTCTCGCATACTCATACTCGTACTCTCGCACACTCATACTCTCGCACACTCGTACTCTCGTACACACACTTATACTTACACTCGTACTCTCGCACACTCATACTCTCGCACACGCACACTTGTACTCACACTCATACTCTCGCACACTCATACTCTCGCACACGCACACTTGTACTCTCGCACACTCATACTCTCGCACACGCACACTTGTACTCACACTCATACTCTCGCACACGCACACTTGTACTCTCGCACACTCATACTCTCGCACACTCGTACTCTCGCACACTCATACTCTCGCACACGCACACTTGTACTCACACTCATACTCTCGCACACGCACACTTGTACTCTCGCACACTCATACTCTCGCACACTCGTACTCTCGAACACTCACACTCTCGCACACACACTTGTACTCACACTCGTACTCTCGCACACTCATAACTCTCGCACACACACTTGTACTCACACTCGTACTCTCGTACACACACTTGTACTCACACTCGTACTCTCGCACACACACTTGTACTCACACTCATAACTCTCACACACACACTTGTACTCACACTCATAACTCTCACACACACACTTGTACTCACACTCATAACTCTCGCACACACACTTGTACTCACACTCATAACTCTCACACACACTTGTACTCACACTCGTACTCTCGTACACACACTTGTACTCACACTCGTACTCTCGCACACGCACACTCGTACTCTCGCACACTCGTACTCTCGAACACTCATACTCTCGCACACACACTTGTACTCACACTCGTACTCTCGCACACTCATATCTCTCACACACACACTTGTACTCACACTCGTACTCTCGTACACACACTTGTACTCATACTCGTACTCTCGCACACGCACACTCGTACTCTCGCACACTCGTACTCTCGCACACTCGTACTCTCGAACACTCGTACTCTCGCACACACACTTGTACTCACACTCATACTCTCGCACACTCATACTCATACTCTAGCACACGCACACTTGTACTCTCGCACACTCATACTCTTGCACACTCGTACTCTCGCACACTCGTACTCTCGAACACTCACACTCTCGCACACACACTTGTACTCACACTAATACTCTCGCACACACACTTGTACTCACACTCATACTCTCGCACACTCATACTCATACTCTCGCACACGCACACTTGTACTCTCGCACACTCATACTCTCGCACACTCGTACTCTCGCACACTCGTACTCTCGCACACTCATAACTCTCGCACACACACTTGTACTCACACTCGTACTCTCGTACACACACTTGTACTCACACTCGTACTCTCGCACACTCATACTCGTACTCTCGCACACGCACACTCATACTCTTGCACACTTATACTCTCGCACACGCACACTCGTACTCTCGCACACTCATACTCTCGCACACTCGTACTCTCGCACACTAATACTCTCGCACACACACTTGTACTCACACTCGTACTCTCGCACACTCATACTCGTACTCTCGCACACGCACACTCATACTCTTGCACACTTATACTCTCGCACACGCACACTCGTACTCTCGAACACTCATACTCTCGCACACTCGTACTCTCGCACACTAATACTCTCGCACACACACTTGTACTCACACTCGTACTCTCGCACACTCATACTCGTACTCTCGCACACGCACACTCATACTCTTGCACACTTATACTCTCGCACACGCACACTCGTACTCTCGCACACTCGTACTCTCGAACACTCATACTCTCGCACACTAATACTCTCGCACACACACTTGTACTCACACTCATACTCTCGCACACACACTTGTACTCACACTCGTACTCTCGCACACTCATACTCATACTCTCGCACACGCACACTTGTACTCTCGCACACTCATACTCTCGCACACTCGTACTCTCGCACACTCGTACTCTCGCACACTCATAACTCTCGCACACACACTTGTACTCACACTCGTACTCTCGTACACACACTTGTACTCACACTCGTACTCTCGCACACTCATACTCGTACTCTCGCACACGCACACTCATACTCTTGCACACTTATACTCTCGCACACGCACACTCGTACTCTCGCACACTCATACTCTCGCACACTCGTACTCTCGAACACTCATACTCTCGCACACTCGTACTCTCGAACACTCATACTCTCGCACACTAATACTCTCGCACACACACTTGTACTCACACTCGTACTCTCGCACACTCATACTCGTACTCTCGCACACGCACACTTGTACTCTCGCACACTCATACTCGTACTCTCGCACACGCACACTCATACTCTTGCACACTTATACTCTCGCACACGCACACTCGTACTCTCGCACACTCGTACTCTCGAACACTCATACTCTCGCACACTAATACTCTCGCACACACACTTGTACTCACACTCATACTCTCGCACACACACTTGTACTCACACTCGTACTCTCGCACACTCATACTCTCACACACACACTTGTACTCACATTCATACTCTAGCACAGACACTTGTACTCACACTCATACTCTCGCACACACACTCGTACTCACACTCGTACTCTCGCACACTCATACTCTCGCACACACACTTGTACTCACATTCATACTCTAGCACAGACACTTGTACTCTCGCACACTCATACTCTCAAACACACACTTATACTCACACTCATACTCTCGTACACACACTTATACTCACACTCATACTCTCGTACACACACTTATACTCACACTCATACTCTTGCACACTCATACTCTCGCACACATACTTGTACTCACACTCATACTCTCGCACACTCATACTCTCGTACACACACTTATACTCACACTCATACTCTCGTACACACACTTATACTCACACTCATACTCTTGCACACTCATACTCTCGTATACACACTTATACTCACACTCATACTCTTGCACACTCATACTCTCGTACACACACTTGTACTCACACTCATACTCTCGCACACTCATACTCTCGTATACACACTTATACTCACACTCATACTCTCGCACACACACTCGTACTCTCGCACACTCATACTCTCGTACACACACTTATACTCACACTCATACTCTCGCACACACACTTGTACTCACACTCATACTCTCGCACACTCATACTCTCGTACACACACTTATACTCACACTCATACTCTCGTACACACACTTATACTCACACTCATACTCTCGCACACTCATACTCTCGCACACATACTTGTACTCACACTCATACTCTCGCACACTCATACCCTCGTACACACACTTATACTCAGACTCACACTCTCGCACACACACTCGTACTCTCGCACACTTATACTCTCGTACACACACACTTATACTCACACTCATACTCTCGCACACTCATACTCTCGTACACACACTTATACTCACACTCATACTCTCGCACACTCATACTCTCGCACACATACTTGTACTCACACTCATACTCTCGCACACTCATACTCTCGTACACACACTTGTACTCACACTCATACTCTCGCACACTCATACTCTCGTACACACACTTATACTCAGACTCATACTCTTGCACACACACTTATATTCACACTCATACTCTTGCACACTCATACTCTCGCACACACACACTCGTACTCTCGCACACACACTCGTACTCTCGCACACACACTCATACTCTCGCACACTTGTAATCTTGTACACTCGTACTCTCGCACACACACACACACACATAAAATGAATCTAGTGTAGTTTGATTATAGTGTAGGTGTTCATGTTGAACCTTTTCCACAGCGAAGGTTCGAATGACGTATTCAGACAGCAGCTGCGTCTCGATGAGCGTCACCTTCATGTCTCTGTAGATCTCAGTGTCGTCGGGCCAGTACTTACAGCACTTCACCTATAAAAACACACAGACGGGTTCACGACGAGCTGTTTGATCAAACCCCACACGAGTTTATGAAAACACCAGAGTCTCTAAACAACCTGCTGAAACACGAGATACTGTACAGAAGCGCAAACATCAGCGCAGCAGCAGCTTCACGCCGGCACACGATCACTTCAATGTCCCAGATCTGTGACGGCCTCTGCTGCAGATCATCCCAGACTAATTACCCAGGTTAACCCTTCCATAACCAGACCGCACCTCCTGAGACTCAAACCACCAATCTCCAATCAGTCAAACTCATTAATGAAGTCAATCAGTTCATCGTTCTCTCCGTTTATCTGTCCATCTGTTTGTCATCCGTTTATTAGCACCCATCCGGTCTTCATTATTATCGTGTTTTCTTTCTACGGGTCTATTAAGACGACTCTAATTGGCGGGATAATTGCGCTCTAATGGCTGAGCATATTTCTCATTGGAAAGCATCTCAGTCGCCGTCAGGCCGGAAAAACAAAGGGCCGTGATGCTATCGGCACCATCCTAATTATCATTAGAGCATCTCTAAATGAGGGCGCATTAATCACGTAATGACTTATTTACATATTCAGTCACACACTTCCTGAAGCTCACTGCCGTCACGGGAAAACAACAAACACACGGAAAAATACAGAACAGAATGTCAAAATGGCTGTTTGTAATAATGATTGAGAGTGAATTCTTCCCCAAAACAGAAGAATTAGAAAAGAAAACTAATGAAGTTTTACACATAGAGGGTTAGAGAAGACACTATTTTTAACAGGTCTGAACCACGCTGAACGCTGTGACATTGTGAGGTTCAGGGTTTCTGGCCTACTTCTATCACGCTCTAATTTCAACTGTCGGTGAGGAGCGAATCCAGCAGAATTCCTCCATTCACACTGTAACGGCTTATTAATGACTCGAATGTTATTCCAAACGAGACCCTTTTGTTCTTGTCAGATATTAAGATGGGGCTTTAAAAATCCCATTAGTTCCGAGCGGCAGATTTCCGCTGAGATTTGATCCCCTTCTCGCCACAGGCTCTTACAGCACAATGGTGTCGCTCGCGTCGCCTCGGTCCCTTCCACAGATTTGAGTTTCTTCACAAATCGACACCGAGATTCAGAGATGATCACAGCGCTGCTGTCTTCAGATTAGAGCGGATGAAGTCAGTCTTTTATCCAGGATAATCTTCCTCTAACAGGGCTAACTTTACCCGCCTGAGAACAGCAGTGCTGACGCTTCACACTCCAGTAATCTGCTTACAGATGACCAGACGCATTATGGAGGAGTTATTAGCACACACACACAGACCAACAGAACAACTGAGCTGGAAACGGTTCATCTGATCACTTACAGGAAGGTTTGTTATTGGGAACTGGAGCTAAAACTGTAAAAAAGCATTTCTGTTTCTTGAAATAAAAAAGAAAAGAAATGGAAACTAAAACAGATCCTCAAGAAGCATTGTGAGAAATGGGGGTTGTGAGGTTCAACAGATGTCCAGGAGCCGCGGATACGGTGAGTGTTTCCTGTTTGCCGGCTGGAAAGACATATTTTCCGACACAACAGGTCTGGTGTTGCTCTTAATTAGCGGCTCAATTAGATCAGGGTGAACGAGATCACACACTCCTTTCATGTCTGTTCTCAATCTAATCCTGTAATGTGGATCCATAGAGTGACAACGTCAGCGAAAATTAAATAGACCGTCTTTGATTAGGACAGTGTGTGTGTGTGTGTGTGTTTGGACGGTGTCCCGCTCTTCTTCTTGTCCAGTTGTTGGCAGCGTCTGCGCGTCCAGAAGAAAGCCGAGGCCAGCTTGGTGTGAATATGGTGAATCCGGGAGAATTCCCAGAGTTCATCAGCGAGGAGCCGGAGCAGATGGTGGCGTTGATGAGACAGCGGCGGCTCGACTCTCTCAGCTACTTGAAAGCCTCGGCGAAGAATGCAGCGGCCCGTCGGGAGGAATCTCACGTCTTCTGAACAACAGCAGTGACCAGATGTGTGCGCGAACACCGGCAGACGCCAACTGGCCTTTTATTTTGCTTTTAGACAGTGATATTGGAAGAAATTACTTCGGATGAGAATGAGATTCATCAAGAGGTCCAACCTGCATTTAGTGGAGTTACACTTTTGTCAAGTTTTGGTTTTATTGTTTTTATTATTATTATTATTAGTTATTTTAAGTTAAAGTAAATGAAAATGAAATGCTGCCTTTGCAACTAGCTCTCAAGTAAATAAATTATTTTATTTTAAAGGGTTAGTTCACCCAAAAATGAAAATATTGTCATTGATTACTCACCCTCATGTCGTTCCACACCCGTAAGACCTTCGTTCATGTTCAGAACACAAATTAAGATATTTTTGATGAAATCCGATGGCTCAGTGAAAAAAAAAAAAAAAACAAAATAACGACTTATATAGTGATGGCCGATTTCAAAACACTGCTTCAGGAAGCTTCGGAGCGTTATGAATCTTTTGTGTTGAATCATGATTCGGATCACGTGTCAAACCGCCAAACTGCTGAAATCACGTGACTTTGGCGCTCCGAACCGCTGATTCGACACAAAAGATTCATAACGCTCCGAAGCTTCCTGAAGCAGTGTTTTGAAATCGGCCATCACTATATAAGTTGTTATTTTGTTTTTTTGGTGCACCAAAAATATTCTCGTGGCTTTATAATATTAATATTGAACCACTGTACTCACATGAACTGATTTAAATATGTTTTTAGTACATTAATGGATCTTGAGAGAGGAAATGTCATTGCTGGCTATTGCAGGCCTCACGGAGCCATCGGATTTCATCAAAAATATCTTAATTTGTGTTCTGAAGATGAACGAAGGTCTTACGGGTGTGGAATGGCATGATGAAGAGTAATAAATGACATTATTTTCATTTTTGAAACCCTTTAAGTAACGAAAATGTTTTCTCATGAGTGCCATGCTCTACTGTTTGAGTACAGAAAAGTGCTTTTCCACACTTCTTTTGTTTAAAATGTTATAATACTGTTTATAATATTCATAATTTGGTAAAAAAAACATCCCACTCCCTCTGACCCACTCGCTGTCCGTCATTGGTCAGTCAAACTGATAGCCCCGCCCCAAACTCACATGTGAAATTGACATGTCGAGGCACACAAACAAACAGATCAATGTCGTGAAAGTGTCACTAGGTGTGTTTCCATTCAAAGTTGCGAATTTGCAAAAACTTCTTGCAAAATTGGAATATGGCATTAAACATTTGCAAATCCAGTGTTTCCATCCCATGTGTTTGAGAGAACAAAATTGTCACTTCCTGGGAAATTGGTGCAAAATATTAGTATTTTAAATATAATAAAAATATGAATAAAAGTGTGAGTTTCTTCAATTGCGCTCTTTTTCTCCTCCATCATAAATGAGTTGGTCTCGAAACACAACAAACGCTGTCATGTGATCTTGCGTTCGGATGCTGGTGTTCGGGAACACAATCGTGTGAGACGCTTCTGGAGGAATTAAACCAAATCATTCTGATGACAGACTTTGACTCGGACGTTTCAGAACCACCAAACCAACATTTGAGATGCTGCGATGCGATTGGTCCGCTGGTTAGTCCAGTTATCCAATCACAGCCTCTGCTGAGGCAAAGTCACATGAGGTTTTAAGGGATTTATTCAGTGAATGTGTTTCCATCGTAGTTTATGAGCATGTCTTCTTATCGGATGCATGTTTTTAGGTGCATTTCGGCTTTTCCATCCAGCAGTATTTATGTGATATATCCCAAAATTCACATAAAAACCAACATCTGAACATCTGAAATCAGACACTCTCTGTCTGTATGTTTAAAGGTCTGGAGAATTATCCTGGATCTTCCCTGAAGGACTTTTGTTTTACACCTCAGATGTTTACAGGCTTCAGGCCGGAGAGATTTCTTTCATTTTGTCTTTAATAAAACCAACAGATCTCAGTTTGTCTCTGATCGGGGAAGAAATTAAACTCCAGAGGATAAACGGGTTCACTCACCCGGCCGACTTCAACCAGATTGGTAACCATGACGATAGTTGCCGTGTTCTCCTGCCAAACCATCCTCCAGAAGTCATAGATGGTCTCCTGCATCGGACCTGAGCGGCAAAAACAAAAGAAAACATATTTCATGGGGAGAAAAATTGCTGGAGACTCCATTTATTAGCTCTGTATTCTTACTGCATGTCAACAACTGACTAAAAACATATAAAATAAATGCAAAACTGTATATTTTCCTTTTGATTTTGGGATGAAATGTGAGCTGGACGCAGAGATAACGCCATAAACACACAGTAAACATAACGCAGAGCAGAAGTCACAGAGCCGCCGCTCTTTGTCGGATTACTGAACATGTTCAAACGGCTCATTCACGAATGCATGGAAACGAGCGGGAGCAGATTTGTGCGTCTGCGTTTCCATTAAAGCTCCAAATCAACTTAATAAGGGCAACATGTAAGTCAGCAGCCAGTAATAAGAGCGCAGCCAAAGGAATTAAAATCACACGTTTAATTAATTCTAATTAGCATTGTTTTTAATCAACAAGCAAATTCCAAAATGACTTTTGACAAGCTAATTAGCTCATGCAAATCTGCGCTCACGTTCTCCGGCGCTGATGCTTTCGCTCGGAGCCGGAGTAAATCACATCCGGCAGGAAAACACGAGTGAGACGGAGGACTTGACATATTC